>NC_141758.1:76249483-76476983 GCF_982258835.1 Parasteatoda tepidariorum | reverse complement strand
GATTCAGAGTCCAGAGTGCTAACCATTACACCATGGAACCAATTCTTCCCACACCGGGAATCGAACCCGGGCCAACTGGGTGAGAGCCAGGTATCCTAACCACTAGACCACATGGGATACGCTGGTCTGTTTCTTCTTTTTCTAAGAAGCTCACCGTGAAAGATCATAGTGAAGGTTTTTTTTTTTTAATTTTTATTTCTTAGATAAATAATAAAATACATATCTTACATAAAAAAAATCACATCGTGTGCACTTTGAGTAAGACTCTTACAGGAGCAGTTCCTACAACATAAATAGCTTCTCGAACTTTAAGTTTTCAATGAGTAATGATGTCGTCACGTTTGGAAATTATTTTTTTTCTCCATGCGTTGAAAAAAATAGGTTCTACCGAGATTTGAACTCGGATCGCTGGATTCAAAGTCCAGAGTGCTGACCATTACACCATAGAACCACCACTTCCCATGCCGGGAATCGAACCCGGGCCGCCTGGGTGAAAGCCAGGAATCCTAACCACTAGACCACATGGGAATACATTAAAGTGATCGAATTCTTCCGTCATTTCAAGTGATAAAATGTTTATCCTCTTTTTTTAAAAAATGCCTATATTTGTACATAAATATTCAGATCACTTGATTCAGAACATTTCTCGAATCTTTTAATAACTTATTTTCTTAGTTTTTTACTATAATTTATTTAAAAAAAAGTATGGATAAGAGAGAGGCTTATCTTGCGCTTTTTACGATGAATGAATGCATTCTGAAAATTTAATGCGCATGCTCGTGGACTCAGGGAAAATTAAGTTTCAGAACTTAGATGATGTGAGGGACTTGGAATTTTCTTTATGTTCACCAGGAATAAATGCATTTTGATTTCTTTTGTATTTACGATTTAAAATAAACATAATCTTTTTCTTTTAACATTTTTAATTACAATTATAAAGGAAAAGCTACATTTTTATGAGACTATTTTTTAACTTTGTTTTTTATTTATTTTCGTCGCGCACATTATAATACTTTATATCATTTTTGCACTCATACAAATTTGCTTCTTTACTGATACTAATACAAATCTAATATAAATTAATTTTATTCTTTTGCTATTTGTATTGACTTTTTAATTTTTTCGTGATGATGTTTAATTATCCTTTTATTTATTTTTTCTATAGTTAAGTTCTTTTAAAAAAAAGGTTGGTGATTCATTTATTGCTCGCGATATTATCTATATAACAATTTTGTATGTAAGTGATGTAAACCACCTATATAACCATTTTTTTCTTGCTCTATATGTTGTTGCTATCGATTTTCAGACCTTAGCGATTTTTATATTACAGTCTGGGAATATCGGGTTCGTCATAATCATAAAAATATACGCAATGAGTTTTTATATGCAAATTGAATTTAGTTTTCTTTTTGTGATAGAATTCATAATATATAACGCCTCAAAACTTTATTTTTTTTAAACGTAGCATTCATATAATATTTATTTTTGTCAAACATTGCTGTATAAAGCCTTATTATTATAATGTAATGTTAAATTTTAATAAATCGAATTTTAAAATAATTTTATGCTTGTTTCCAAATATTATTTTAAATTTTCATTAATTTTTTCCAACTTTGCGATTTGTTATTGAATTAAGGACAAAAAAAATTAGTTAGGGAGCCTCCGATTCAATTTTTTTAACAATTTAAAAGTTAATTTTAAAGATTCAAAGCCCACAATGTGCACTGCTCTAGCGAAATTTTTGAATTTTAATAACTCAGTATTCATAGTCGAAAGGGTAGAAGTTTGTGAAAAAATGCCACGTTGTTATTACCGCATAACGTACAATAAGTTTTAAAAAGTAAAATTAGATCGATTTTTGAAGTGTCCTTCTTTGTCATTTGTATTTTTAATTTCCATGAAACGGATTTTTAAAAAAAAACGAAGGTTTCAAGTAGGGCCAAAATCAATAATGGTAGTTAAAATCACGTTTTCGATACGTAATTTAATGATATGGGATTGTAAATTAATCATTACAAGCTGATTTCAAATCAGTTTGTACATTTCTTAAAATATCAATCTGAACTCAATATGTTATCTATCGGACGGTTTACTGACAGATTCAAAATCATTCACTTAAATTTAAAGTTTAGTGAACTCAATGTAGGGGAGAGGGGGGCACATGTGAACAATTTTTTTTATTTCTTCATTTTTCAAAAAATATCATAAATTTCTCACAGTAAAGAAGTTCATATGTTTAAGTAGTCTTTTCTTCGTCTTATGGAATTTTTTGAGATTTTTTAATAAAATATTTTTTTACTTTATGATATTTTAAAAAAATGACTTCAATTGTTCACATGTGCCCCTATTGGGGGCACATGTGAACATGCCTGGGGCACATATGAACAAGATTAAAAACACAAAGCAATCATCATATTTCAAGGGAAAAAAATCTTTAATATGACAGATATAGATACGTATTATACTGAAGGGGTTGTAGCTTACTATGCGAATTTAAACTGTACAACAGTACTGTCAATAAGAAAATAATTTTTCAGCTGTACAATAATTTTTTCACTGTTGGGTTTTTCGCAACTTCATGTTCCTCAGGTTGTAATGGGCCTTTTTCTTTCCTCTCTGATAATCTTTCATGCTTTTTTTTCATTTTTCTATCTTTTCATCCGTAGTTTAGCAATTCTATCTTTCTCAGGTGTATCAGTTAATATGCGTGATGCGTGATCAACCATTTAATAAAAAAAAAAAATTTTTTAAAGAAAAAATTAATAAATTAATTATGGAAAATTAAATAATAATAATTTTAAATGCATACATATTTTTTAAACTTATAATATCATGAGGATAATAATCTTAATACTATGTAGGGGCACATGTGAACTGTTCACATCTGCCCCAGATGATTTGTTCACAAGTGCCCCATCATCCTTCTTAAACCTTACTTGAAAAATAAAGAACTTTTAATTGAGTAAAAAAAAAAATTAATTGTCATAAACTTACCTGAATGTTCATATAATGGTCTGCAATAGTTAATTTCAGTTTATTAGTTGATTTATACTATGCTTTCACTTGAAGAAGCTAGTGATTATAATATATACAACACCAACTGATACAAAGAAATTGTCAGAATAGAACAACAAAATGTCTCATTGTACTGAAAGTTTCGCAGAGAGGTAGGACTAGTACTGCCATCAATTGAAAATTTTTCAAGATTTTTTATTTCAAATCATATTGGTAAAACATACCATGTTCACATGTGCCCCCTGTTCACAAGTGCCCCCCTCCCCCCTATAATGTACTTAAGGCAAGGCCGGAATAGCCTGGTTGGTAGAATGTTGTGTTCGTGAGAACGTGATTTCGAATCCCGCCGCCGGAAGAATACCAGTGTTTTGAATTGTGACTGGTTCAAGTTAAATCTTTCGGGGTCACAAAGTCCTCCAAGTTCATATAACAAATCAATATTTTTCATAGAAGAAAAGCGAGAGAGGGTTTAGAAGATGATCTATTTGATACCTTGCAGCTCTTTATTTAAAATAAAAGTATTCGGAAATAGGAAATCCAATACGAGTGATTCACAAATGGACTTTTCAGCTCCGAAGAGGGATGATAATCGAGAAATTAATACCCCTAACGATACTTTTGCATACTTTTATAAACTTTAAATTATATTTAATTGTTCATAATTTCATTAACGTCTTAAACAGAGAGAGAAAGATAATGAGTTTTTGGAAATATGATGATAAGCCAATTAAAGTTTGAAAATCAAAAAAATCTTAAGGAGTGCACAGCGATCATCCTACCACCCCTGAATAGATCTAGCCCTATAGAAATTTGCATTCATTTCGATAGATGTAGTCCGCCATTGATTTGGCAATTGTAGGAGAAGTCTTGGTTTATTTGTATTTCTACCAATTCACATAAATAATGAAAGACTAGAAATTATCTAACTCTAAATATTTATTGAAAAGGACAAAACACATAAAAATAAAACAAGGATAAAAAAATACATGAATTTGGAAGAGGGGGTTTTGAGCTCGAATTAAACGTCCGTACTTAACGGCGGTTTCTGGCAGACTGTCTTAGTTCACCGCCAGAGGCGCTGTAGTGGGAGAAAGAGGAAAGCTTGTCACATAATCCATTTAATGGTTCTTTGGTAAGAAAAGATTGAGATTCACTTCTGAAAATGATATAAAAAATCTATTAACATGAATATCTGTGGATGTGTGTGAGTGTCCTTTATAGATCCTAAATCATCCGATCGAAAGTTAGGAAACTTGGCATACGGATAGTTCAAAGCACGAGAAAAGTCTCTGTCGTCATTAGAACATTCGACGACAAAACGTTCGAGCGGGATAAGCGAAAACGAAATGGAAATTTCTGATTGGTTAAGCGTAAGCCATTGATTTAAATTCAGAGATCCAATTTTTCACACATTTTAAAGATAACATCGGTGATTATTACTACTTGCTTATAGCTATATTTGATCAAAAAATTGTTTAATACACATATTTAATTATTTTATATTCGCTATGTCAGATAAATTCAATGAACATTACGTGGCAGCATGTCACCAAATTTATACTGTCTGCTACCACGCGCTTTTTATTTTATTTATAGTAATACTTTCAAACGTGTTTCTAAAAATTGCTTATTTAAAATCAACGGTAATAGAATAGAAAAAAAATATTTTTGTATTTAAAAGCAAAATTAAAGGGAAAGTGGAACAAATTCGTTTTGGATAAACATAAAGAATCGACGTCAATGAGGCTTAATTACACCAATGATGCTTAATTAATTAAGGAAATATATGCACATTGAAATAAAAGAAATAAACTACGTACTAGAAAGCTAAAGTAATGGAGTAAAGGTATTTATTTGTTTGTCTAGATGAGCCGTAAGATATTGTCATACTATCATTGATGACAATGATGCTTAATTTTAATGTTGGTAATATGTATTAATTGAAATAAAAAAATTTACTTCTGAACTAAAAAGCAAAAATAAGGAAAGATGATACTTATTACCTAGCAGTTACTACTAAGCAGTTTTAATACCTATACTTTGGAATTAAGTGCTTTATGGCCTTTCGAAAGGGATATGTACCTAAGAAAATTACTTAATATTGGTAAATTTTAACTGCCATGAATTAACCGCAAGCAACAGCATCATGCAAAGCGATGCTAAATACATTTTATTATTACTCCAATGGTATGATTTGCAAACAACGAGCTTTGCGTACTTCAGTGACGTAAAGCCACCGAAGATTGTAACATATAATATTAATATAAAAAAAGAAATTATTTTAGCTATATTAATTGAAAAACTTAGTGGAAGTACCAGGTAAGTGACATTTCCAGAACGAAAAAAAGAGTTGTATCTGAATTATTTATTACAAATTTATTAGAATGTTAATTATTCTTTGCTTTATTTTATTTACCACTGCCTAATTTTGAAATGAAAATCATGCAAGCATACTAAAAACTAATATGGGTTAGTTATATGAAGATAAAAGGGAAAGAAAAAAGTTCTGTTACATTAAACATACCCATATTGACTCAACCACTTTATGCTAATTTCTCTAATTCATTAATTCCCCTAAAAATGTCATTCACCTGGTTCTTTCATCAAACTCTTTAATTGTGTTGGTATATATCTTTCAGTTTTCCGCATGAAAGCGATGGAATTTGATATAAATTAGTTCGAACTACGTAGAAGGTCAGTGTTGATATTAGAATATTCTGCGACGAATCGTTCGTGTGGAATGAGCGCAAAACGAAATGATTTTCTAATTTGCTAAGTGTTTTAAATTTGAAATTTAACTAGGCTTTTGTTTAAAATGTAACTATGTTTTGTTTAAAATTTAACTATCTTTTTAACTTTGCTTTAACTTTAACTAGACCGTTCAATTTTTAAAATATTTTAAAGATAACATAAGATATTTGCTAGCTTATAGCTAGCTCTATTTGATCAAAAAAAAGTTAATTGCACATACTTTAATTTTTAATTATTTATTATTCGTTATCCCAGATAAATTCAATAAACAACATTAACGTAGTACATTAGTGGACTGCGTCACACAAATTAATATTTCTTAAGTTATCTGATATAACGTGTTTATTTTATTTACAACTAGCCGCTAAAGGCGGCCAGGTGTCCGCCACGCTAACGGTTTTCACAAATAAAGTTTTTTAAAACATAGCAGGAAATCTGAAAATTAGTGGACAATTAAAGTGTTCCTGTCCTGCAATTTTGTCTTCATATCCAGTTCTGTTGCAGATGTGTTATAGCTCTTGAGGATGTTTGAAGATGTAACTTTGGTATGGTAACATAAGGCCTATGGTAATCTAACCTATAATATAAATATCAGGTGGAGACTTGCTTTTTTTTTTTAAAAAAAAAGGCCTCAGAAATTGTAAAAGCATAATACAAAAGTTGCTTTCGAAATCATCATTGGCCAATAGGTGAAAACCTCTTCTAATCTTCTTTGACGTTTCTCTGATACTTCTTGGGCTCTAGAATTGCTTGTCGAAATTCGGTCATGTTCCATCCTTCTTTGACGTTCCACAGATGTTTCTTGGGCCCTTCTTCTTTGAGAATCTCTTAATATCCTTTTCTTTGACAAAATACAAAGTTTTTTGGAAGGCGGTTCTGCCATGTCCATACCTGCCAACTTTTACGCATTTAGCGTAAAATTGTATTACTATATTTAATGTGGTAACAAAATGTAAGCTTCCTATTGATTTCTTGCATTTATTAACTTAATTTATAATTTTTTTTAAAAAAGCGTATATATAAATTTGTAGCACAGTTGCGCTAGTTGTCATAAACTTGTTCAAAATACAGCCTACCTGAAATTGAACTTTTCAATTCCATATTACTACCATTGGGAAAATTCATCCTTGAAAGGATTAAAAGTTGGCAGGTATGCATGTCAGTAATCGGGTTTTTAAGAAGTCAACGAATACTTTAGAACATACTATGAAAGCAAATCATGAAACTTCAGTATTAAAATCTAAGTGCTTACCTGCAAACTGAAACTTTCTGAAATAACTAATTACATTTAATAAAAACTGTTAAAATAAAGAATAGAAAAACCAAAGAGATCCAAGGTAAGTGTGATCGTTCCTTCAAAAACAATTAAATTCCTATTTTATATATTACATGGCTACAACGCTCAAGAAAAAAAACTAAAATGCTAAATACATGAAAAGAACACAAAAACGGGGGAAAATATACTTGAAGGTGCCCTTTGACGAAATCGGCGACTTATGTTTGGCGTCTAACTTGGTTGCCAGAACTCCGTGGTAACAGGAATAGCGGCCAAAACATAGTGATATTTCAATGAAACAATTGAAAATTTAAACAAAGCTTTTTAAAATTGCAGTGAACAGAATAGAATCAAAATTAATAAACCCACTATAATGCATTTTGAATCGAAACAAAAATTAATGGAGTAAGCACAGAAAGAAAAAGAGAAAAATAACTCATTTCTTCATTAAGCTTGAATATCTTCAGATTTTGGTGCACAGAATTCTCTAATTGCAGTTAGGTACTGTCTAAATTACGATCCCTTTCTAATAGATCTTTTTATGTTGGGAGCATTTGAACCTTTCACACGACCCATTCAAATCCATCTGATCAATCTTTACGTTCAACCAGAGACATCTTTCCCACAAACAGAACATTTATATCTATTACTAATTAAACCTTCATTCATACACCAGTCAATCACTACTTTTTTTCCTTTGTTATTCAAATCGTACAGAAACTTAAGATTTGTCTTATTGACAGTATTCATTTTTAGTACCAGAAGCAAAAGTAACCTTACCAGCCAGTATCCAAAGTAGAACTAACGGATCTCTGAAATTACATTTAAAAACAACACTAAATTCTTAACCAATCAGAATCACGATTAAAATCTAAACCAATCAGAATAACGATTGGTTTTCAACATCGCCCAGCTTGGCGATCGACCTCGATCACAACTTGGCGGGGGCACCCTCAAATATAGTCTACCCCAAAAACGAATTAAGTTTTTATGATATCAATTTCTATTTCTATATAATTTTTTACGGTATCAATTTCTATTTCTACATTGCTACAAAAATTATCGTCTTCGCTTAAGAAAAAAAAATAGAGCGTGGAAAGAAGAAGAAAAACTTATTATAACAATTATGAACAGCGACAAATAAATCAAAGCAAAGCGTTCTATTTACGTATGGAATATGTTGCCACATTTTTAATACAAAAGTTAAACTTTACTCCACTTTGATAAATGTAAACAAATGCGAACCTTACAATTAAATTATTAATTCCTTCGTATATTATTGGTTTAAGTTGTCGAAATTTAATATTTCAATTGTAAGGCTCGCATTAGCATACATTTATAAGAGATATGCATTTTTTAATAGTTTTTTTAATATGGCTCTTATTTGAAGACGAAAAAGCATAGATTTTCTTACAAAATGACTGATAACTAAAAAACTAATCCAAATTTTTGAAAAAGAAAAAAAATACTTCTTCATTATGTCAAAACACAATTTTGTGTCAAGTTTCGTGCCTGGGCTAGGCTTCTGGGGCGATATATTGTGATTACAGACACACAGCCGCTTTTATTATTATGTATAGATGTATAGATATAGATAATTCTTTTAAAAAATTGGTACCAATAAAAATTGGTACTAATCTGCTTAGAAAAAAGTAAAAAATTGGCATACTATTATTGATTCCAATTATTCTTTATTGATATTGGTAATATATGCTTATTGAAATAAATTAAATAAGCTATATACTAAAAGGAAATATTTATGGTATAAAGGTAGTAATTCGTTTTGAGGAAACGTAAAAATTGTTATCATACAATAACTATTATTGACGACAATGATTATTGACAAATATGCTTTTTAGTTTTGTAAATAATATTGCACTGTTCTTCGATACTGATTAATTTATTTATTTAATTTTTATTCACTCTGTACGAAGAATGGGTATTCAGCAAGCTTAGAATAAATGTACGTAAAGGATTTGAGACTCCATAAAATAATTTAAATCGAAATATATACCTTTTTATTAAAAAATAATACATCCTCTGCGATTTGAATCTCCACAGCTGTCTTTTGTTCTAAAAGACGTCACTAAACAATATCTATAGCGGTAGACAGTATGGCGGCGGAGACCTTGAGCTGAGTGTTCGACACGTGCGTATGGGGCAATCTGTGAATATATTGAAAGAATTCGAGGATCGTATCTCCTACGTGGGGGAAGATAGAGAATTCAGTGTTCTCACAACTATATTAACCCTATCTTCCGGAAATTTACTTTCTTTTTTTTTATTTAATGTTTTTTGATCTATGCAACTGCTGCAGATTCATTTAGGAGGGCGTGTGTGTTCTTCGTACTGCGATTAAGTAAGAGAGGTTTCTTTAATTACGCATTCGCATATTTGCACGTGTGGTTTCCTTGTGAGTTTCGAGGTCTTAGATTCGCACAATAAGTGGGAATTAGGAATCAGATCTGTCTGGTGACACAGGTGCGAGATTTTGGGATGAGCTTGGTGTGGGAAAAGTTTGAACAGAATGTTAGAATGGAACTTCTGAAGCCGCTATTTTCAACAGGAAAGATATTGCATCATTTGCTTTTCAGTAAAAAGAATATATCTATATCTATGCAGGGTTAAAAATAATGTATGTATAAAATATTAATAATAATAAACTAACAAATAAATAAATAAAAATGTATAAATTTTTATTGGAGGAAAATAAACAACCTTGCTAACAAAATATTCCAATTAAGAATTCTAATTCCAATTGGAAGAGCAAGCTCATGCCGGAGATATATGTGACAAAATAAAACGAGTTTTTGTTTATTTTATTTCATAACCGTCGTTGAACAGCCGACCCAATTTTGAGTACACGACTACTTAAGTTCAATTCCGCAGCTTTATAATTTTGATCTCAATCCAGAAGACAAGGGAACTCTTGGATTAAGTATTAAGAGAAATCTGCCTTCGTGGAGGACTTTTTGATGCTACTAACCGGGTTTAGCGTTACATGGAGAAGAAAAATGCGAAAACCGACGACGAGGGGACTCTAACCTGTGATCCGTCTACGACTGAGGATATTTTATGTCAGCACTGTTGTCCACTGTTGAACCGGGTGCGGAATTCGTATCGACCATCCACTACTGGGATTCGAACCTGGGTCACCTCATTGGGAGGAGAACTCTCTATCCACTAAGCCACCACAGCTCTAAAATAAAACGAGCACAACTTTTGATCTAATTACCGAATTTTTACTTACTAAGATTCATGGTTCAAGAACCTAACCTAAAATGTGGTAGTTTCGACATGTAGAGGAAGCTATTATCTCGAAAATATTGCCTGGGAAATACATCAAAATTTATTCAAAAATGCGTCGTTTCAAAGCAGTCGTATTTTATCGACTTATCGTATTTTTATTTCTCAAGAATTGTTCGACCGATTTGCTTCTAATTTTTGCTTTTGCCACTTAAAATTAAGTTGATTAAATATGAGTAAACATTTTTATAGCTTTTTTTTCGACCGTTTATAAATTAAATAAAAATAAATAATTATAAAAGAATATTTTATACTTATAGTTATTTAATTTAAACCAAGTTTCATAAATGTCAGCAAACTTTTTTTGATTGACATCATTAGTTCGACAGATGAGGCGAAATTCACCAAAAAGTGAAATTAATATTAAGAGAACTGAACTTTCGACCACGCTCCTGCCTAAATAAGACCATATTTTGAGAGTCAAGTATCAAAGTCAGTCGAAAAAATTTATTATTTTTTAATTAGGCTTATCTAATTTTTTAATTATATTATTTAACTATGTTTTTGTTTGTAACATAAAATATCGCCTGTACTTATTAATTAATATAGTTAAAGTTAGCCACTTGAACCATTAAGATTGATTCCTAGTATTTGAAAATCCGATCAATAGACCAAAAGTTATTAAAGTGTTCGTGCTTTTCTTTTTGCGCACCTAACATATTTAAATTTTTAGGCTAAAATTTATGCTTCTAAATTTAGTTTTAACCTACTTTAATTATTTCCTTAACGCAAGAATGCAAACAGATTGCGAAAAAAGAAAGAAATCATTTTGATTTTAATCTTAGCCGTTAAGATTGAGTCCTAGAATCTGAAAAAATCAGATGAAATAATACCAAAAGTTCCGTCTTTTATTTTATGCTCTCAACATATTTCTATTTTTTTAATTTGCTTTAGGCTAAAATTTATGTTTCTAAATTTAGTTTAAACCTACTTTTTTTATTTAATAAGAATGCAAACAGTTTGCGAAAAAAGAAAGAAATCATTTTAATTTTAATCTTAGCCGTTAAGATTGAGTCCTAGAATCTGAAAAAATCAGATGAAATAATACCAAAAGTTCAGTCTTTTATTTTATGCTCTCAACATGTTTCTATCTTTTTAATTTGCTTTAAGTTAAAATTTATGCTTCGAAATTTAGTTTGAACCTACTTTTATTATTTCCTTAACGCAAGAATGCAAACAGATTGCGAAAAAAGAAAGAAATCATTTTGATTTTAATCTTAGCCGTTAAGATTGAGTCCTAGAATCTTAAAAAATCAGATAAAATAATACCATAAGTTCCGTTTTTTATTTTATGCTCTCAACATATTTCTATCTTTTTAATTTGCTTTAAGCTAAAATTTATGATTCTAAATTTAATTTAAACCTACTTTTATTATTGCCTTAAATTAAAAATGCGAACAGATTGCAAAAACAGAAAGAAATCATTTTGAATATAATCTTAGCCGTTAAGATTGAATCCTAGAATCTGAAAAAATCAGATAATAGTAACACTCTTTTATTTTATTCTAGTTTATTTTATTATAGTGTAAGTCCCTCTTTTACATGCTCTCAATATATTCCTATCTTTTTAATTTGCTTTAGGCGAGAATTTATTTTCCTAAATTTAATTTAACCCTAATTTTATCATTTTATTAAAATAAAAAAATTGCTGGAGGGGGGGGGGGAAGAAAAAAATCATTTTAATTACAATCATTGCGAATTACAGTTTTACTCTCTAACATTAAACTGCGAGTGTAACAAATATGATTCATTGAGTAAAACCAAAACATAAAATGAATACATGCTTTATTATTATCCTTATCTTATTTCATCCTATCACTATCAGGGATCAATACTAAACTTAAAATGTTTTTAAGATTAACTAATCATGCTTAACCACAAGTGTTTCTTACAAGCAGCGGAAGTGAAGTTGGCATCTGCTCTTTTAAAAATA
This sequence comes from Parasteatoda tepidariorum, assembly GCF_982258835.1. Classification (NCBI taxonomy): domain Eukaryota; kingdom Metazoa; phylum Arthropoda; class Arachnida; order Araneae; family Theridiidae; genus Parasteatoda; species Parasteatoda tepidariorum. Next base: position 76,464,702 of record NC_141758.1, on the reverse strand, counting down.
AACAATGTCCATACTTCCGGTATAAACACTAAGGCTAAATTCAACAGCTAAATACGCATACAACTTTCTAATTAGCATTCATAAGCTATGGCTATTGTATTTTTATGCCTAGATTATTTGAATAACTGCTAAGTAGGGTAGAAAAATGAGATGAATTTATTGGCCAAAAGATCTGCGTAATAGTGGCATTATGTTACTGATTTATCAGCTGCAATTTGAATCATTTATTTTAAATTACTTCAGCACAATATTCAATTCGTCTTTTAAAAACAAACTGACCTTGAATTTAGAAAGATTTGTGAGCGTTCATCATTTTTGTGCAGAGTTGTCTCTAAGTTGTATGTTTAATTCTTATTTATGTTTATGAAAATATTTATAGCTTGACTAGAATTATTAGTTTGAAAAATGCTTCCTTTTTAAAAAAAAAACTATTTGTTGTTAAAACACGATTTCCCTGAATGTAAATCATTTTGTAACGTTATTATTAACTATCTTTTGTGTTTGTAATGATGCAATTTTTCAATCAAAATCCCGACAATTTCCGGAAATTGAAAACTTAAGCCTGCCTATATTCAAAAACATTTAACTGTGACGTTATAGCTGTTCTATACTGGAGGCGTCACTATACTTCCAAAAAATGAGCAATTTGGCATCCCTGCCGGGATGGCGTATTTAGTATAGTATATTTGATGATAAATAATAAAGAATTTACATTGTGAATAGAATATAGAATAGCAGTGTAGATAAACAATAAAACATTTAGAATTAGAATTGTGTATTCATATTAGAATATATATAAATATAAGAAACATGTCTTCTGAAGAAATAGTTAAGCTAAAGAAAAATCGAAGTTCTCTAAGAGCTACTGTAACAAAAGAAATGGACGAAATTGATGAACTTCTAAAATTAGAACAAATTAATACTGATGATTTAGAACAAACTAGAATTTTTATTTAGTAACTTTGGTTCTTTAACTAAGATCGATTCAGAATTAGAAAGGTTGTTTAAAGTAGAAGAATTTGAGGCGGAATTCTCAAAATAAGAAGAATACCGCAAAAAGTGGTTCGCACGAAAATTCGCGCCACTAAAAGAATAAACGAACAAAAACAATAGTTAACTACAAATTCTGCTAGTGTAAACGAAACACCTTCCAATGATTAATTTTTCTGGAAGCCTCCAGTATAGAACAATAGCCATAAATTTTCCAAAATATTCTTTTGCCTAAGAACCCCTTATTAACTTACTCGATGTTGTAGATATGAAGAGTAAACAACAGTCAGTAATTTGTTCATATTTTTGTTTACTCTTGTTTATTTTATTATTATTATTACAGTGGATAATTCCGTATAGCGTTCTGTCACTACAATCGTCGAGGCGTCTAATAGATTTTAAAATTATAATCAAAACAAAAAAATAAAATAATTAGTAGTAGAGGTTTAACCGAGGGTGGGAGGGATTTACCCTTCAAGTTGGTCACCTTCGGTGATATTTTTTTAGTTTCTCGTAGGCCGCTGCTTAGAAGTTGCTAAGACTTGGCGATTATTCTGCCGCAAATTACGATACAGAAATCTTCCCTTATTACATACTGTATTGAATTTTATTATTATTACATGTTGTATTTTTATTATTGTTAATACCTTCTAATAATAATATAATTATTATTTTATCGTTAGTAAATTCTATAATAAGCATATAAAAAATTTATATTTTTACTTTATGAAAAGGAATTTGCGGTAACTAAGCAATAACATTTATCGTATTAATTCTTCGATTTCATAAAATGATGTATATCAAGAAAATAAAAAAGCATCATATTCAAGGTAGAAACAACTTTAAAGACAAAAATAATTGAGTACAGCTAAAGTTACTGTATAATTTACTAATTATTACTATTCGAATCATAACTTACTTTGAGAACTTAAAATGTTTTCCTTTAACATTCGATAAAAATAGAACACGGAATGATTAAAAATGATTTTATATATTCCGTTGAAAATTAATAACAGAAAACGATAAGCACATCTTCAAATGATAATTAAGTTTATCACCGCAGTGCGGCTCTGTACTCTCTATTAGGCCTAAGACAAAAAAACATTACCCTTTTCTTTCGTTCGGAAAAAAATGCTGCGCTTTTTCATAAATTAACATTTCTCTATATTTTTTGTAAAAAATAAAAATTAGAACGACCTTCAAACTACTTTTATGAAAAATGAAAGAAAACGATTGCGATAGATCATAAACTTGTTATCATTTTAAAAGAAATTGTGTTCTTCTTTTTCTGAATTTAATGCTTATTTTTTTAGATTTTAATGGATTTAGATTATGATTCTTTCTTGATTAAACTATTAAAATATTTGACGATTATTAGTTTTATGGAATTATTAAATCTTTAGTTCTCATAAAAATAGAGCATGATGTTAGTGAGGTTTTCTAATGGTCGTAACTACTTTTTCTAGAAACAAGATATTTTTTAATGATAAATGACTAAAAATATTTATTTTGTTCACGTATTAGTAATTCTTACTTTAATTACATATGTACTTATTCCTTGTTGAATTAATGTTTAAAATAATTTGTAAAAAACTATAATTTCATACCTGCATATTTTTATTCACTATCGAAACGCTTGAATACACCACACCCTCTAGTGCAGGGGTCCCCAACCTTTTTGTACCTAAGAGCAAATACCAGAATATCGGTCGAATGGCGGGCACCATTTATTTTTTCAAGATAAATTTATAGTTGGTGGACATAGGTAATAATACACACTACATATAGTGCACAAAAAATTTTATTTTAAAAATTAATTTAACATATGAATATAATTAGTATTAATATTCTTGCGTAAAATAAATGATTACTAAATTGCTTTCAAAACATACCAAGTATAAAAATTATTTATAAAATACAGTCAATGTGGTGTTTTGGCATGGCATTTCGTTGGCAAGCGCTAAATAATTGGGAGAATATGATGCTCTTTTTAAGAATGGAATTTATTCCTTCAACTATATTCCAGAATTTCTCATGTGATATAATAGTTTTGTGGACAATGTCATTCTGAAGATCCACAATTTCTATCTCAAATTCTTTTCGCTTTACTTGAAGAAATTCTGAAACGTATGTTGCTATTACGGTTACGTTTATTTGGTTGGTAAAAGGATTAACAAAAAAGTTATCAAAGGCTCAATGATATTAAATTGTTGAAAGCCCTTTTTAAATTGATCTTGAAGGAATTGGAGGTTGATGACAAATGTTAATAAGTCAATTTCACTGTCACCTATCATTTTTTTCATGTTTGGCAAATGCACAAGAGACTTCATTTTCAAATGTGATATCCACAAAACTAGCTAAGATCTGAACAAGTTTATAGCCTCTATCATTTTTGCTTTATGTTTGTCCTTTCCCTGATGTTCCAAGTTTAAATTATTTAGTTTTTCCATTATGTCCGTTATGAAAGACAAATCTGCTAGCCAAAGAGGATCTCTTAGTTCTAAAAATGTTTGATTTTTGACTGCAAGGTAATTTTTTATTTCTCCAATTAAATGTAGAAATCTATCAAGTACTTTACCTTTACTGAGCCAGAGTACCTCAGTATGTATTTGCATAGCATAAAATTTGCATAGCATTTATTGCGAAAATGGAATACTGAAATATTTTATCGTTGGGCACAAGCAGCGGGCGCACCTAGATCGATCGACGGGCGCCATGGTGCCCACGGGCATTGGTTTGGGGACCCCTTCTCTAGTGGGTAGTATATTTTCAGGCTTTTATTCATAAGGTTTTCATTTAGTTCCATCAGAATCATTGGTAGAGTGGGGTGTCGTTTTCAGCAGCAAATAAGAAGCAAAATTTCTCTAAGGAAAAGGCAGAACTTGAAAAAACGACCCAGAACCAACATTTGAAGAACAATTTCTCAATAATTTTTACCTTTCTATTATCAACAAACTTGCAACCGATAACTTCCGATTTTATGATAGTATACTGTTACAGACAGGGTAAAATAAATTTTTTTTTAATTTATTACAAATTAAAGTGTTTGGTTTTAAATGTGATTTCAGAACGTGCAGAACTGTAACAGTTATAGAATATTCTTCTTCATAGAATAATATATATTTCTGTGTTTATATAAGTCGGAAAAAACAACAATAAAGAATCATCCGAACTACTTGAAATAGTACCATTTGTGCTTATTATTAATAAATTTTATCGTTTTCTTGGTAAGTATTTTTTAAGTTTGAATAAATAATTTCAACTTGAATTTAGCTATTCTGTTTTTAAGTGATAAATTGAAATTCATATTGAGATCTTACAATTATAAAATTTTGTTGTGTGGTACGTCATCTAAAAGTAATGAAGGGATAATCTATGTATATATTATTTGAGAATAAAATTTTCAAATGAAGAACATTTTATTTGGAATTCGCCGGATTTATAAAACAAGCAATTGTTATGATTTTTATAATAAAAAATATCTTGAAAATAAATTTTTTTCTAATTTGATGATAGTTCTCTGCAGAATGGTTTTCTACGTCTGATTAAGAACAACTTTAAAACTTAAAAAAAAAAGTTTTGTTGCAATGAGAAATTTTTAGAATAGTTTTTTTCTTAAATCGTAAGCATTCTTTATTTTACGTTTTTCAGTTTATAATTTTTTAATAAAAATTGTTGTCAAAAAAACTTTTTTTTTGCAAAATTAAATGGTATAACATTATGTGTTTCTGTATACTTTTTACATATTTTACTGTTAGAAGTAATATGATTCAGAAAAGTATGGAATGTAAAATTTAAATAGACCTTTCACATTAGATCATTAAACTTAGTTTAACGATTTCTCAGGCACTAGGTTTTAACTCTAATAAGATTTTTTACAAATATTTTCCGACGTGTTTTGGAGATTCCTATCCTGAAAAAAGAGATTCCATTTTTTTCTCACTTGCATAAGAATGAGTATCAAACAGTTTTTCTTTTTTTTAATTTAATAAGCCACAATAACGAAGGAACGTTATCACGCTAAACTGAAGCAATCTCCAGTGCAAGTGATGATTCTGTTGTTCTGCTAGCAATCATTCGTCTCAAATAAAAACGCCCCTTTTAGGTCATTGCGTTCGCGAATTATTAAGCATGCCGTAAGAATAAAAGCTCATAAAGTGGATTGAAAAAAAATTTAATTTTTTTTTCTGATGGAAGTTATTAACTCGTAGCCACCACTTGGGGCACCATTAATTTTTGTGAGGTAAAAAAAAGAATTTGAAAAAACATTTTGGTTCCTTGGAAATGGCTGCTGGCTTGTACGAGTACAGATAGTCGTCAAATGACAGCGACATTTTTCAGTTAAGGCGGACAGGCATTTGCAGTTGTCGGCGACATCTTTCAGTTAGCCTACTACAGGGGGGGCGAACCTTTATACACCAACGTGCCATTTTTTCTAAAAAATTGTTTAATGAGGTCACAGACGTGCCGTCAAATAATTTTGACTTCATGATTATTGGGAAAATAATAATACTAAATACTATCAACTCAAAACTCTTTATTTACATTGAAAAAAAAAATACATTTTGTAATGTCGCAGTTATACGCGTAATTCTACTTACAGTAACATCAGTGTGTCTTCTGTTGTTGCAGATTAGATGACAAATGAATTATATTAGATTGTAAGATGTTAGTTTAAGCAGGACTGTTAAATTTTTTTGCTAGTTATTTATTTATTCTTAGCTTGTTTTTTTGGTTATTAATTGTTTTTTAGCATTAATTGCTTATCTTTTATTAATAATTGTTTATTATTTTGTTTGTTTTTGTGAATTTTAATTTAATTGTTACATATGCTTCATAGTGTAATATCATTTGTACAATAACAATTCATAGTGCAATAACAATTGTGATCGATGGAGTGCCCAAAATATTGTGTCGCGTGACATAAATGGCACGCGTGCCATTGGTTCGCCATCCCTGGCCTACTATATAGACATTTGTTTTTCATTGCCAGTGATAAAATATTTACACAAACAGAATTTACCGAAATTGCGTCTCCTGATGTTATTTCACAAATCTAAATGGAAGTACTCATAAAACTAAGATGTTGGTTCGAAAGTTGTCTAGAAGTTCCGGTTGTTTAAGTTCAGAGAAACATTAAAATAAAATAGCATTAAATTACTGTAAATATTTTTTATTCTTTAAAACGTGAGGTATATATCAAATCAAACAACACTCACGATTGCAATAAAAAAATTTAAATTATATTCTTAGAACACACACCTTAAAAAAAACTTATATGCTTTATCCTCACACATTTTTAAAAAATGCAATTTTGCAAAATAAACATCAAACAAACAAATGAATAAATAAAAGAAAACTCTACCTGATTCAATATCTCTTTCACACAAATAAGTGTTTTTGCAATTCAAATTAGTTCTCCATTCCTCACGAGAAAAGTTCCGGCCATGAAGTACAAATTGTTGTAGGCTAGACAAATTTCGCCGGAATCACTCATGAAATATGTAGCGTCTGCGAATATCAAAATGAAAAAAAAAAAAGTCAGCTGATATTTATTTAATTCACGATGTTTAAAATCTATGAAAAAAATATTAAAGGTAAAAGGATTAAGTTACAGAGAGAGAAAAGAGCACATATATTTCATTAAGAGAATATTACAAATAAGGACGTTTAAAAATAATTATAATAAACTAGGAGGCTTCGCCCCCTGCTCGCTGGCGCTCACCAACCCCCGGAACTGCTTTCACAGTTCATTTCGGATTGCTTCGCAATCCAATGCTCGCTTTGCTCGCTCATTGGATACGTTCTTAACGTCTAGTTTTTGCATACTTTTTTGAATACTGAAGTTCCGAAAACTTTTCACTGTAGAAAATTCTAAACCTGTACATTTCAATATTAATTTGAAATTGCAAACAGTTCACATATTTTGCTTAATCACTCTATTCTAAATTTCAGTTGTTGAGAAAAGTAACTGTTGTAAGTTTTGTTTTAAAGTCTTTCCCACCAGAAGGTTAAAGCCATGTGTTGTAAAACAATATGAAATAGTAGTCTGCCACTGAACGCAGGATGTAAAGCATCGGCTTTGATGAAGATAATTTTGTATTTTTAATTCTCTGAGGGGCGCCACATTAATAATATGGAATTTGTAAAATAAATGTATATATTTTTGATTGTTGATAAAGTCCATCATTTTGTGTTTTCATCAGTGTTCAGAAGCAGAACAATTATAAGTTTTTTATTTTATCACAAAAAAACAAAATGTATAAAAAGCAAAGAAAAGAGTAAGAAAATGAGTATAGTCATAGAAAAATTTAAAATTATAATATAGGATTTGTCAGTTAAAATAAAACTTTTTGTTTAAGTCATTGCTAACAATTCAAATTTCTCCGAGGCAATTCTAAAGTATAAATTAAGGTAGTATTGTAAAGTTGAAACACAATATTTTTTAGTTTTGATGTCAACAATACAATTCAATTTTTCACAAAAACGATTATTTCTATTGCTAAGTTCAATGTCAACAATTCAAATTTTTCTGAGGCAACTCTTAACCTCTAAATATTATTTTTTTTTTATGTACACATTTCTAAATGTCAGTATTCAACCACAAAACAACTTAAAGTCCTCAAATTTAGCATGACGTTGTAAAATGTAATGAAAGAGGGTCATAGCAATAATGAAAGTAGAAGTAAAGTTAGTACTGTAAAATTAAAACAATATTTTTAATCAATGAGCCAAGTTCTTCAAGAAGCAGTTGTAAAGTAGGTTGCTTATTTAAAACTTTTTATAGAATTTCTTTAAGAACACAATTGTTAATTTGGGCATTTGGCGATACAACACTTTTAGAATTGAAGGATTTGTTACGTCAAGCGCTCAGGTATCATAATTTTGATCTAGTTGCACTTCTATGTCATTTTGATTTATGCTGCTAAGTTAACTTTCAAAAACTTCTATGGCTGGCAAAAGCATTTTTATTTTTTAAGTTGTTTATTTTTATTTCTTTTAGATTTCGTTATTTTTTTTGCGAAATGTTTTTTAACCTAACAGAATTCTTTGCCGACTGTTTTCTTTATGAATGAAGAAAATAAAGTAAATATTTAACTGTTGTGAAAAGATCCTTATTTAGTTGTACAAAGTACTTCAGCAAAAATTTGGGAGCCACGTAAGAGAATTATATATATTAGACAGGGTTGGCAGGTTTTTGACATGTGACAGTTTTTGACAGTTTAAACCATGGTTTAAACCGTCACGTCAAAAACCTCACTGTCAAAAATGTCGAAAATGTCAAAAACCTATATTCATATGTGAAATTTAATTAATACATAAAATTTATATATTTTTTAAAGGATAGTGTTTCTAAATATGTTCTAGAAAAAATAAATTTAAAATTTTGAAGAAACACTTATATTTTGAATAGTAACCAAAATCTTGTACTTTTGAAAACTCACATCTTTTGTAATATTATGTATTCATTTTCATGTGTTATTAAAACTCACATCTTTTGTAATATTCTGTATTCATTTTCATGTGTTATTGAAAATCTGCAGTGATATTATTAAGAAATTTATTTATAACCAAATTTAGTGTATAGTATAGATTATACTAAAAATTAGACATTTTTAAAGATAAACATTAGCAGTTTTGTACATTAGACATCTTCTTTTAAAGAAAAATCTTTTTAATATTCTTTTAAATCTTCTTAACATAAGACAATACAAATTTAAGTGCTTTCTGTTAAATACACAGAGTAGTTAGTGTCGATTTACAGTATATTCAGCCTATTCATTTACTATGCTGAAAATTTAGTTTATCCAAATACTTGTGAATTTCATTTTGCTGAATACGATGTAGTTTTGTTGAATATCTAAATATTCAGCTGTTGAATAATTACTTCTTGCTTTCAAGATATGCATTATTTGTGTTCTTTATACAAGTGGAGAAAAAAAAATTAAGAGATAAAAATTGTTTTAAAATGATAAGTGTAATAATTATAAATAAATATAATAAACAATATGAATTATATTTATCATTATTCATAAATTTAACTACTTTTAAATTCAAATTAACATACTGGATAATAAAGATATTCGGTATAACATTAAAAACAATTTTTATACACTTTGTATCTTATATCAAGTTTGTATTTATACAACATAACTTGTAAGTTCCTTATAAATATTAGTTATATGTTCCTTATATGTCAAAAATGCATAGTAATAAACTTTTAATTTTCTTAAGTATCAAAAAGAAAAAAAAAATTTTTTTTAATATAAATATTTAAACAATTTTTGTGCAAAATTTTTCTGCACATGCATTTGAATATAAATTTCTGAGATTTTAAATCTGTTATTTTACCTTAATTTTAATAAAAAAATATTTTAAAACCTGCTGATTACCTATAGTATAATTAAATTTCAATATAATGCATGGCAACTGTTGGTAGTTTTGAAGTTAATATATTTTCTTGGCAAACTTCAGTTTTTGACATTTTCGACGGGTTTTTGACGGTTTAAACCAGTATTATACCCCTGTCATGTCAAAAACCACTTTTTGACGTCAAAAACCCAACCCTGATATTAGATCAGAAACACATCATTAAAAGGCAGAATGCTTTGGTGTTTTCAAAACAAAGCAAACGTTGCCACCGGCGGAAACGAAATACAGCCAAAATTTGGGAGCCACGTAAGAGAATTATATATAATAGATTATGATTTCTCGTTAAAAATATTACATATATAGAGAATGATACTCTTGGCCACCGCGGCATTATTTATTTTATTTCTAAAAGCTGTGAGTGGCATCAGTTGGCTTGTTTATAATCTTCATGGAACGTTTGTGTTTTGTGATTGTCGTTAGTTCTTACCTGTTTTATTTATAATAAATGTTTTGTCCTAGTTAATTCTTCGTATTTTATTTAACAATTCCAAACTCAATCTTTAATATATTTATAAAACCTGCAAGCTGGATAAGTTTTTAGAACCGTTTGCAACAACATATTCCTCACTTTTTAAATATATATGTAGTTTGCCTGAATAATAAAGTGAAAGAACTGGTAATTTATTTCGGGATGTTGAAAAATACATGGAGAGAGAATTCCACACTTACATGACATAATATTTGCTAAGAACTTAGTTATTAACCCTGTGATGCAAATGCAACGACAGTGTTTCTTTGATATTTTTTCTGCCGCTTTAGTAACAAGCAAAAACATATTTTGGTATTTTTTAGTTATAAAAAACAGTATAATAGTTTCTAAATAAATCTGTTTGATTATCGAAATTATATTTGTTCTAAATTTTAAAATCCAACAAAAAAGTGTTTTAAATTATTTTTTTCGTTCTTATTCAAAAAATTTTTAATAATTGATTTTGCAAATTCAAGAAATTTCAATGATAAAAAATTATTTCTCTTAGATCTAAATAACTGAAAATTTGAACAATTATTGTTTGGAAGTTGGAATATTTTACCTTCAACGCAGAAAAAGACACGGTTGTTTCATGCTGTATTTCATAACTATAAACTATTAAAATGCTGAATATAATATTTTTTAAACTTATTTTGACCTAAAATATTACAAAATAAAGAACTCCTCTGACCATTTGACTGGACCCGTGGCGGTGACTATGGTAACAAGATGTAACTATTTCAAGTAGGGGTGTGGGGTCACTGTTTAAGACAGGTTTTGGCTCGAGTCGGCGAGAGAAAGGGAATTTTTTTCTTCAGTCTGTTGTGTTAGCATTAGAATGAAGAGAAGCTACCCTCCATGAAATGCGCTATTCTTTGTTTGCAAAGCGGCAGACTGCCTCAGACTTTAGGTGGGGGGAGTTCTTACAGTAGACAAACTATAGGAAAAGTTTGTTTAATAAAAATTCTGCGCCAAAGGGTTAGGAATTACTGTTAATTACTACTATTTGATTAAAATATATGTATCAAATTTTTCAAATATCTGTAAATATAGTAAAATATATTCTTGTAAATTGTATAAATATAATATAATATAATGCGAATTGTCACATTTACACTTAATGTAAAGTGACAAATTAATATCTAATTTTATCTAAGCCTTTAATTTTTCTTTAAACGTTATTCCTTTTTTTTCTATTTAGCAATTTTATTTTTAACTTTCTTGTTGACCTTTCTCATGGTCATTGCGGTCATCGCACTTCCTGTGGGGAAAGTCAACCAATCCCTCTATTCACGCCTTTCTTTTTTTTCCTTTAATTTTAGGGGGGCTAACTAACCAATCTCTTTCCTTTAAATTTCAAACTCTCCGCCTCTTTAAATTTAATTGGTCGTAATTTTTCTGGTCCTATACCAGTTAAGGAATTTTTAAGTCTTTTTAATACATTCTCTTTTTCTCGAGCCTTCGGGCAGGTTAACCTTTTAAAATTCTCCGCGATGCGGACTTCGGTCCGTATCGAGGGATTTCTTTTTACATTTTTTTTTCTTAACCTTTATTTTAAATTAAATCCATAGCCGCAATCAATTTCTGTAAAATTTAAAATCAACATGTTATACCTTTAATTTTCTTTAACATTTAAAGACCCTCTTAAATTAAACTTCTTTCTATAAATGTCTTTTCAATAATTAAATTCTTTTCGCCTTTTTTATGCATGCCTTAATTTCTGTCGTCACCCATTTCTATTAAAGGTGTTTCTTGTTAAGAATGGTTTTAAAGACGTATTTCCACTAGTTATGTTGTTAGATATTTTTCTTAAATAAATCTTAAACGCAATTTAAAAATGTGTGTTTCATTTCGTCTTTTCTTGATGATTGTCTTTATCTTGTCCTCCAGTATGTATGCGGTGAGTACCTTTCATTTATTGTTATGGGCATGCATAAGTGTGATTTATTAGTTTTTCTTATTGGAGACATCAGCTTACTGTTTAAATCATATATATTGTTTGGCTATAGCATGACTTTATCGTATTTATCATTAATCTTTAATTTATTTTAGTTTCGCCCTTTTTCCAAATTTGGTGATACCAAATCATCCAGTTTGTTCAAACCTCACACTTTGTGACCCTTTGGACCTATTGGGTTATTGTTATCCCACATTAGCATTGTGCTACCACTTTCCTTAACGATCATCCCCTTTAATTTAATTGATTACCTTATATATATTTTCGGCCTTTAACCTTTTTTAATCATGACTATATCCAAAATACTAGTACATATACCAAATATTTCAATCTATTAACTACAATTACACAAATAACTTTACTTTACTTTATTACGCACCAAATAATAATTTTAATTTAACTCTTACACGAATCGTAAATATTTATTAGCTCTTACTTAGCATGTTTGAGGTCAACTCTTTCAACTACTATGATTGACACATAGTACGTGAAAAATCTGATTATTAGATCAAAGGTTATTTAAGGTTATATACATATTTTTTTCTGGGCCGTAGCACATTGCAACCACACAATAAATCAATGGTTAGTTATAAAGGCAGGTCTAGAAATTTATAATCCAGTACGATAAAAAAAGCAGAATGAAACAATAATAGCATAATGCCAAATTTGAAAATTTATAATAATAAATTATATTTGAAAATTTACAATAATAAATTATAAAATTGTGAAATCAACAAAAATAAAAGCATTGCGCGAAAAAGTTTTATTTTAGTTCAAAAAGTTCACTATTGTGTTGCTGAAATTCTTTCTGATTGCAGATAAATTAATTAACCAATAATTAAGAAGGCGTGCGCATTTGATCCTAAAATTGCGAAAATCAGACCAAAGAAAAGCCTACTTAGTCAATCCTCCAAATATTTAAATTACGTGCTGCATTTAATGTAATTTAAAAGAGTTGCAATGAATATTAATGTATAAAAAATTATAATTTATGTTAAACGCATGCCAAAAAAATAATTCTCCAGGAACCTCGTTGCTGTACTTTTTATTTTGCTCACAGTTCAATTTACACTTATAAGAAATTTGTCATGATACGCTCATTTGAAAAGAAAAAAAATGCATAGTTCTAAACGCGAGTAAATGAAACTGGACAAAGCATTAATTAAAATTTGTGCGCGTTATCAATACATATTAAACTCAAATTTTTATATCTTATGCTACATTTGAAAAGATGAGAAGCGATTCAACACGAAAAATGTTTAATTTTTTTTTATTATTATTATTCAATAATTAGTAATATGGTTTTTATTATGGTTATGGCTTAACAAGTTATGTCCCTTTTTCTAAAAGGAATTAAATGCTTTAATTAAATTAATGGTATGATGAACTATGAATATAATTAAATTCTTTCTTCCAAACGCTCATATCAAGTTATGCCCCCCTTCTTTCAAAAAGGAATTAAATGCTTTAATTAAATTAATGCTATGATGAACTATGGATATTATCAAATGCTTTCTTTCAAACACTCATATCAAAAAAATAAAAGATCACTAAAGATTTATGGAATCTTTCGTAAAAAAGAACAATAATCATTAATAGGTTAATATAATATAGGTCGAAAATTCATTCCAAAACAAAACAATTAAAAATTAATTACTAGTCAAAAAACATTCTTAACTTAATTACCACTTCTTGTTGTAAGTATTCTCTGATAAAATCTTACAATATCAATCCATCTTAAAGTCGTTTATTTATGTTCAGCTTAATGTAAAAATAAGGAGTTTGAAAAAAAAAAGAAATCTTAAAATATACTTAAAAGTATAAGAACGTCTTAAATACTCATAAGCTTTTCTGCCTGCATGCTAGGAATATCGAAAACAAGAGGGAGGAAGGCAGGACTTAATCGGGCTTAAGGAATGCAACAATGTTCTCTTAAAAAGTCATTATAATTCACTACTTTTTTATTTCAAAGGGTTGAAAAGTCAAAAATGATTGATGATACTTTAAAAGTTATCTTTAGCATTCCCAAAGGATATACAATGTATTACAATGTGCCCAAAGAGTTTCACGTAAACTGTTCTTTAGTTACAATGTGTAACAAAGTACACATTGTGGGTAAAAGAAATGCCGCCATTTTCTTATTCATCTGCTGTTTTTATTTATTAATTCTTAATAATGAGCTTACTTCAAAACGAAATGTAATGGGTTTTTAATAGGTTTTTGAGGACTTCACCTCCACGGGCGATGCATAGTAACAATTTCATCCATCACCGAAACGTAATTATTACAATTTTATTTTCTATTTAAAGAATGGCAACAGCTTGGCCATCAGCATTTTTGGTGTTTCTGTAATGATAGGTTTCTTGAAAAATCTTTTCAGTTCGATCATACTTTTAAAACATGTTACCCGCAGTCCAAAGCGAAATGAGTACTGGTTTCACTTATCTGTTTATTAATGCACAAGATTTGCTTAAAAGTAAGATATGGGTGTCATTAAAAATTGTACTTAAATATGGGTGGGCAAATGAAAATGGCATTAGTAATGTTTCTTCGGTCATACATAATTTATTTTAAATGCGCATCAAGCGATGAATGAAAAATTACTGGTAATTATGTGATTTGATAAATTGGGATTAATCGGCGATAGGAATTCTCATCAATTATTTCTCTTTTTGATGAGTTAACAGGCTTTTTCAACTAGAAATCTTAGTCATAGGTCCGAATAATGAGAAATGTTTGATAAAAATTAGTTTAGGGAAACATTTTCTTTTTTGATGAGTTAACAGGCTTGTTCAGCTAGAAATCTTAGTCATAAGCCCGAATAATAAGAAATGTTTGATAAAAATTAGTTTAGGGAAACATTTTCTTTTTGATCAGTTAACAGGCTTGTTCAGTTAGAAATCTTAGTCACAGGTCCGAATAATAAGAAATGTTTGATAAAAATTAGTTTAGGGAAACATTTTCTTTTTGTTCAGTTAACAGACTTGTTCAGCTAGAAATCTTAGTGATAGGCCCGAATAATAAGAAATGTTTGATAAAAATTAGTTTAGGGAAACATTTTTGAACTAGAGATAATGTCATTCATTTTTATATTAATAAATGCGCAAGATTTGTAAAAGTATAATAGTATAAAAGTCATGAAAATTGAAAAAAAAAATGAAAACTGCATTCGTACTTTTCTTCGTCATGTATCTAATTTACTTTAGCAGAGCATATGTGGACAAATGAAAAATTAGAATATGGTTAAATTTATTGGAATTAATATGAAGGTAAAAATTCTCATTGGTAATTCTTATTCTTGATGAGTTTACAGTATGAAATTTTAGTTTGAAACACAGGTAGTATTTTACAAAAAAAAAAAAAATTATGCGAAGAGAATTTTTCTACAAAATTAGTTGAGAAGAACATTTTAAAATTCATCTGCGTCTATTTATTTTATTTATGTCTTATTAGATGAGTAAGATTTGCTAAAATGTATTATATGCATATCATTAAACTAAAAAAAAAAAAGGAAAATATACATAAACGTGCATATATGGATAAAGAAAGTGCCTTAATATCCTTCCTCAGGTTATCAAACAGTGTATATAGCTATAAAAGAAAAAAATACTAGAAAATATATTAGGTTAAGCAAATTGAAATTAATTTGTAAGAAAGTATTATTATAAATTATATCTCTTATTAATTTAGAAGTTTTATTTAAAACAAAATCTTAGTTAGAGACATGTTTTGAAACATTAAATATTCAAAAGGGATCTCACAGAAATGTTTCTGTAAGCACATTTTAACATTTCAATTGCGATGTAACGCAGCAGAAACATGTTTGTAATCACTTTCAGAGTTTAGATACGTTTCTTCCTTACTATTATGTATTTACGTGCTGTAAGGGTAATAGTAAAGTTAAAATTTTACAAAAAAAAAGGGAAATCATAATTTGCTTTAAATATCAAAAAAATTAAAGAATAGAATTTGATTTCAATATGTTTTATTTCGAACTTTTAAGTTAATACAAAAGCATGTTTTTTGCAATTTTAAGAACAGAAAATCCTTGTTAGCAAAATTATGTAAATAAAGTCGCAACATCCTTGTTCTTTTTTTTAAAATTTGCATTTAATAATAAAATTTACAAAAAAAATAATAAAATTTACATTTTAATTCGTTTTATAGAATCCTGAGAAGAATATTCTTTAATAATCTTTTGTGTTTTCCTTCTTTTGACCTCTCAAACCTTTAAAGAACTTTTTCTATCGCCTAACTCAGTGTTTCCCAAACTTATGACTTTTGTGTATGAATTTTTCATAACGCAGTGTGCCACTAATTAAAAAATGAATGCATTTTTTACTGTAAAAAAATCACAACTGCTGTTGACACCACTACTTAATTATTAACTGTTAACTCTGCAGAAAATGGCCAATAGAAAAATGCGTAATTGTAAATTTTCATAACTAACTCTGTTTTTAAATAAAAAATTTTTGTTTGTTGTACGATATTTCGCATAAGAACGCGTACCCCCGCTAAACTGTTCCTGTACCCCTGGGGGTACGCGTACTACACTTTGGGAAACACCTAACTTAACATTTATTTGAAATTTTTTTTCAAGTGTAATTCTTTCGAAAGTTTTTCGTTACATTCTTTGCATTAAAAATAAATGTAAAAAAAAGAGGATTTTTGAGCAACGCGTTAACATTGCACCAGTATCAGCAAAAATAAATAAATCATCAAACGCTCTCATCCGATTGGGTGCTTAAGTCATACTCGAGCGCTTTCTGGCTACTATTTTATGCAAAATGTATTTCAAATGTATATTTTATTCCGTTTAAAATCCCTTCCCTAATAATTACCTTTTAAAAACATAAAATTAATTCTTTAGTTAAATCTGAATTAATTAAACTAGACTAAAACGTTACAAATGAATTCGGTTAAAACTAAAACTAAATTTGGATAAAACTGTTAAAACTTGGGTCTTGCCGACAAGTTTTAAACTAATAATTAAACAGTCGCCTTTTTTTTTCATCTATTTTTTACTAAGAAAAAAAACGCAATAAACTTTTGTCGGACCAGTTCCTTACTAATTCAGTGCTAAAAATGTAGTAACATCAATATTGAACTTAAAAGAAGCACCGACTTTTAAACTCTAAAAAGTACATCATCGCTGTTTTTCTGAGGTAAAGTAATAAATTCCAGGAGGCGAAGAAAAAATTGTTTTTTGTTTTTTCCTTTCCGCGATTTTTTTCCGTCTAATATAAGTCACAATCACAGCTGAGTTTCTCATGAATCGGTTTAAGCTAAAAATAAATTACACGATTTCATCACATGTTCACAGGTTTTTCAAGCATGCGGTACGTGCGTGTGAATTGAAAGAGGAATGTACGGAAAAAGAAAGCTGATTAAAAATTCACCTTATTCACGATTTGATGTTCATCAGATTTGGTTAGGTTAATAGATAAAACTAGTTGGTATCTTAGTTTAGGAATATTTCTTATAAATTGGTTCATGAGCAAAGGCGTTTAGATGCCCGGAACGCTAATTTACGATCCAGCGGCTTTTAACGACTCGCTGTCCTCTTTTGGAGAATTTAATCTTGGCTATAGTAGGTCCAAATTATAATGCAAACATTTATTTAATTTAAAATTTGTTACTTGAACTAACACAATTAACGAGAATCTAGTTTTTTTTATTTAAAAGAAAGAAGAAAAAAAACTAAACAGGGGAGCGAGTTGTTAAACGACGCTGTATTATAAAATCGTGCGCGGGTCATAATCCTTGATGAGATGCCCCTGAAAAGTGAAGTGTAATCATTAGAGACGGCAAAAAACATTTTATTCAATTAAAAACAATAATTATTTAAAAAATATTATACTATAGATATTTATAAAATATAATACACTATGAATATTTTTTAAGAAAAATCATAATTTTTTGTTTTAATCTAAGAAGAAATTGTTCTATGGTGAAAAACTAATTATTATTAACAAAATATTCTTGATATTATTTTCTCAAAATGTAACGAGTATTTAAATTTCATATACGTACTTTCTTTTCATTATTTTAACGCTCTAAAACCTCATTATTAAATCGTCTGGAAATCATATTATTCCCTTCATGTAATCATAATTAAGAGAAATTATGGTAATAAATGTAGAATTTTACTCGCCGTTAGAATTAATTATACAGTTACAAAAAAACTGTAATAATAATAATCTGATCATTTAAAAACAAAGTTGTGAATTAGGTTCGAAGATGTCATTCATAAGTGTTAGATAAACTGTATAGCTATCTTAATTGAGTATACAATTCTAGCCAAATTGTTACAATAATAATATTTTTTTCTCGAATTTCAAATTTATAATGACATTTTTTTTAGAAAATAATACTTTAAGAATTCATAAAATATTTTGAAAGATTTTATGTAAATGTTTATATAATGTCTGTAATTATATATTGGAACTAGAATATCTGAACCTAATTATATTGTAATAATGTTTGTACAAAATAGACCAATTTTCTATTTGGGTCGGCGATGTATCCAATAAAGCTTATCCAGCATAATCTGTTCTAAAATAAAGTAAATATTTAAAAAATGATTTTTCCTTGCACTACTTTCCTATATAAATATATAATAAACATTATAGATAAAAATATGTTGAATCAATATCTGGCAGAAGATCATTAATTAAGGCATCCGTCGAATACTTAAATCGTTATGATTGTTTTTGCTTTGTATCGTTAAAAAAATCATTAGCTTCGAAATTATTGAATTGAAGAATATTGAAAACTTGCTTTAATGAATAAATTTATCCGATTTAGCCACGAAATTAATGATACTCAAATATTCAAAATAATTTCATGGCAAACTCAAGATAAGATAAAATAAAAATTTAATGATTTTGCTGACGGGAAGGGGATATATGAGCAAGGAATATTTCAGACACTTCACTCTTTTTATGGGAAATAATGTTATTTGAGATTTGCAAAAGATTTGTGAATTGCTTAAGCCTGCAAGGTAAGAGAGGGTCGAAAATTATTTATAAAAAATACGGGTATGTAATTTTTGAATTGCCTCAACTATGAAAAGAAGTCGAAAATTCACTTTTGTTAAAATTATTTCTAAGTGTTTGTTCGAAAACTTTATTTTCATAATTATAAACTAGTTTTCCATTAGCTATTTTTCAATCAAAATAAAAATTAATTAATTTTTTCATTATTTTAATATTTTGAAATTTTTACTTAATAATTAATATTATACTATGTATGTATGTATATATGAGGCTGTTATTTTTAGTAACAGTTACAGTTTGCACTGAATATCTATAAAAAGAAATTTTATAGATATTCAGTGCAAACTGTAACTGTTACTAAAAAGCCTGGCGAATAAAGACATCATTTATCGCGATTACGTATTTAAAAAAATTATTATTTAGAACAGTTTGTATCAGAAAAAAATTGAAAAAGCTTTTACTATTTTTTTTCTCATTATTATCTATCATGAAGAATAACTGAAGTTATAGGACCAAATTTGAAATGAAACAACTCCTAAAAAGCTGCATTTATGCTGTCTTAAAGCTGTATTTGACAAGCAACGTAAAAGCAATGCATGAAGAAGCCTACTGAGAAAAATGCATTAAAAAAAACAACACACAAAAAAGTTATATAATGTATTGTATAAAAAAATGTCAATACTATGAACAAAGCAATACGTGAAAAAAAAATCTCTTCATTGGCACAAAAGCACGGAGTGGGCCATGAACTTTTCAAGAAGTATTTTTCAGGTAACTCTTCTATCTGCAAGCGTTCAACAGATTTTGTCTGCAGCACCAGAAGATGTTTTTCCAAGCCATCATGAAAAAAAGCGCAAAAAAAACAGTTGATATACAGGTATACATTATATGACAATACAGCAAGAAAAATTTGATCATCTTTTTTCTTTGAGATGTCATTGTGCATAAGATGAATTCGTTCTGCATTATGCGTAATAGTTTTGATAAGTGGAAAATCCAGTAATTAATTTGTGCAAAGCCTCTGTCTGAATTCCCTTTCCCAATGGAAACTACAACTACGACACTTTCTTGGTAATGTGTCAGAAGCTTATCCTTGACAGTAGGAAGACACCAAAATAGCGGAAATAAAATGGCAACATTGTTGTAAAGTAATTTTCTAAAGAAGAAAACACTCTTCTGGAAGACAAAAACCTCAAAAAAATGTCTTTTTGAGAGTAAGAGACGATGATTAATTATTGTTCACATCCGGGAACATGGCCAGAGCATACTGAATCCAACTCTCAAGCACGTCTCCCAGGGAGGAAAAAAATTCTCTCTTAAAGTCTGGAACAAAGCTGACGTATTAGGTTGGGTGACAGGAATTCATTTAGGAAAAATCTTGACACTTGGCAGATATGTTTATCTCGTCGTGCCTGAGTTGCCGGAAGAGTTGACGACGTCAAGATTTATCAAAAATCTAAGCGTAACTCTCATTGCTCTTGTTTGCAATTATCGAGAAGGTAAGAAGTGTTATCAGATTGTTGGTCTTCAGAATCGATCATTTGCTTACAAGATAAGTTGGTGCAATTTATAACATCAACATCTTTCTTTTCAAGATAACAGCCGAGGCAATTTATTTTTCTGCTCATGGTCTTGCTCCAACGACTACTTCGCAATTCAGAGATGGTTTCGTTTTGAGCTTTTTGAATTGCAAAGCTGAAATTGCAGCACGGTTCTCTGCAATTCAGACATTTCCTTTCTTTTTTTTTTTTGAAATCTCGAATAATTAATTCAGTTTAAGGAAAGATTATGTCTATATTAATATTGATGATTCGTCAGGGCTTTAAACTCACTATCTTTACATAGAATAAATTAGTTCTCCAAGCTTTTTCTTCGCCCCAAAAGATAACCCAAAGTTCATGCAAGATTTCAAATTTGTGCTGTAAAATCTTGCGTAATTTTCCATTTTGTTGATCAGAACTAATAGCCGAGATCATACAATTTAACGGTTTATGCCTATAAACCGTTGAACATGGTCACTCACGTTTTAAATGATGGAAAACAATGTTGTAACAACATAATTTAGTCACATTTCTAGCAGATCATTGTTTTGATAAGTCATTTCGAATTTCAAAAGCCATGCTTTATTTAAATGCTAATTATAATATTTTTCTTTTATTTAGACCCAAGTTTGACCAATAATTCAACCTCATTTAGCAAATTAGTAATTTAAATAAGCAAAATAGTCATTTCAGCAAAAGAGTATGTATGTGATAGCATCTCTTCAACCTCATTACCATCTATGCCGTTCCATACATAATCCTATACTGGGAATTCTTTCGAATGAACAAAAAATTCACGATTTCTATCAGAGTTATACTTCCTTGGTGAATATTGAGGAGTGATTATATCAATATACCACACTATCATACAAATAAATTATCCCTTTATCTTTTATGGAGTTTTAAATGGAAGTGATTCGGTGTTTCGAATCCCATTACATTTTGACCATTTGAATAATCATTTTGATATTGATTCAATAATGACTGATGAATGATAACTCTTTTTTTCTTCTTTAAATCAAACAGATTTAAAACACAATCAATTCCGGTTGTTCGAATTTAATTTCAAAATAATAAAAGTATATTATTTCATTCCACTTTAATCAGAACAAAATAAAATCTATTAACCAGAAATCGATCAAATTGTTTCCAACAATGATAATTTAAAAACTAGATTTTTCATTCATAAATATAAAAAAATCTTCCTTTTCTTTATCTAGAAATTATTCTTTCTATATCTCATATTTTGCTACGTCGATAAATTGATAGCAACAGAAAATTGAATGTATTATAATTCAAAATCTTTTCAATGTCTATTAGTTTAACTTTATAATGGCAAATAATAAAAGTAAATTTTAATTTCGAACAGTAAAGTAACAACTGAACAAATGCAACTAACAGGAATAACAAATTATACGTTTGATTAATGAATAACACGATTAAAATCTGCGGGTTATAAATTAAATTAAATAATGAAAAATAAACATTGCTTGTTTCTGTTAGGCAGTTTTCATAATGCTAATGAACCAGGTTAAAAAATGAATAAATAAACAAGATAGTTATGAATAATTTTTTAGCCCAATATTTTCTGTTGCAAACCTGGTTTTAATTGCTTTTGTTTTGTTCGAATTGCGAATACATTTTAATAAATTTGTATGAATTTAAGTGGTCCTGATTTTGTATCAACCGGTACTGAGCAAGTATATCAATGCTGGAAGTTTTTTAAATTCAAAAACCAGATTCCTTTTTTATGAGATATACTTATTCAAAAATAATGAATTAATTTTTTCAATAAATAAAGATTAAAAGCTGTGCACGGCATCTAACATTAAAGATTGATTTTGTGAATAACTAACTATTCGTTTAAATTTAAACTTTCATTTCGTTGAATTTTTTTATAGCAAACACTTAAACAAACTAAGAACTGAATAAGTAAAAAAGTTATAAATGTTATGCATAAATTTTTTAGTCTTGTACTGTTATAACAAGTTTTGTTTTGTTATTTTTGTTGTATTCAAATTGCAAGTACATTTTAAAATGTTTGTTTAAATATAAAACGTCCTGCTTCGTATTAACCATTATTGGGCACGGACTATATTGATACCGCAACTTTTTTGCATCCAGAAACCAGCCAACTTTTTCATTGAATGCGTATGTTAAATCAAATGAATAATTCCCTTAAAGAATAAAGATTAACAACTGTATGTTGCTTACAACATTAATGATTGATTTTGTGAATAAATATTCATTAAAATTTAAACTTTTATCGCGTTGCAGTTTTTTTTAAAGCAAATACTTAAACAAATTAAAAAAATAAATAAATAAACAAGATATTATGTATAATTTTTCAATACTTTCTGTAACAAATTAGGTTTTAATTACTTTTGTTTTTTTTTTCAAATAGCAAAGTTTTTTTTTAAATAGCATGATTTAGTTTAGATTGTCCTGATTTCGTATTAACTGGTACTGAGCAAGTGCTATATCAATTCTGGAATTTTTAATCCGAAAACCAAAGCCCTTTTTGGAATCCTACACTGTTTCTTACACATTTTCATTCTTAAATTATGGTAAAATGACTGACAGCTGTCTGTCCATCCGATTAACCGTAAATTTTACGGTAAAGAACATTTTTCCTTTATGGTTTTTTTACCATTTACAACTAGCATTTTTCAAAAACGTAAAAAGAAAATTTATATGTAATTATTTAACTAGACATAGTAGCTCGGCTTCTCGTAAGGTAATGGGCATTGGAGAGTACCGGACACTGGAAATTCTTCATGTGTTGAAAGGAATGGAGGAAATATTGCAGTGCCAACACTAGGACTCGAACTCCAGTTCTGCCGGTCATGAGATTGACAGATAAATTCGCTCGGCTATGATATGTACGCAGTTGCTTCCTTAGGTGGTTCTAGTTGGTGCGATAAAATTCTGGTTGTTTAACCGTGTTAGATGAAAGCAGTTAATAAACAGTTTTTTTCTCATACTTAACAGTTTCATTACCATTTTATTTATGGTTATTTGACTGTTTTGATTTAATATGGTAAATTAACCGTTGAATAAATTGTTAATTAACCATTTTTTCCCAGAAATTTTTAACAGTGTACTATTAGTTCACACTCTCGCTATATATATTTATATATCTTATTCGAAATTTCTATAGTTAATAAAATACTTTTTAACCATCCACTCAAGTTCAAATACATTTATTTAATTGATGTTAACACAGTCTTTTCAAATATTGACTCATTGATTAATTTAATTAATTAATTTAATTAATTAATTTTAGTTTTATATGGGAGAAAATATTTCTTTTATATAAAAATATTTAGCAGGATGTAGATTTAGGAATAAAAACCGTGTAGATCTCTGGAAAAAAATTCTCTTTTAGATTATTTTTTAATTCTGGGTCTGAGTCAAGGAGGGAACAAAATGGAAAAAAAATGAACTATTAATTGAAGAACTGGACTGCTCGAAACTCACTAAAAAGGTTCCTTGAAGTTCCTTAAGAAAGGTTCCATCAGAAAGGTTCCTTGTTTTCAAGGAACCTTCACTAAAAAGGTTCCATGAAATTGTCACAAGAGATGGATAGAATGAGAAATTATAGATCACTATCGTCTTCATAAATTACAAACGAAAAAAAAAGAAAAGAAAGCGAATAAATAGTAACAAACAAAAATAATTGTCCAACACCATATATAGAAAGGAAAATTGCAAGGAAATTCGCTTTCTGCTTTGCCACTTAATATTGTGATTCTGTCATATGTATATACATATTTATATTAATTGTAATTATATTATAAAAAGTAACTAAAATAAAAAATTTCTTCGTTGACCTTAATAGGAGCATACTTTTAAAAAAAAATTTATATTACATGTTTATTATAAATTTGTTGAGAACTATTCATTAAAATTTAAACTATCATCTTTTTGTGATCTTTTATTTAAAGCAAACACTTAAAAATGTGACACACTGACTCCTTCAATATCTTAATTAGATAGCAAGCTGTCAGAAAGCATCTCAAGTATGTATGTATAGCCCTGGTTAAGGGGCGGTTCCTGCTTTTCTAACAACCTTGGACTTAACTTCTAAAAACAAACGTGCCGCGTTTTTTGGCACCGTCAATCCTATATCTGAAATAATACGGACGCTTGTTTCGGTGTCGTTAAATGAACTCTGCTCACAGCTGCTTTTTAAGTTCGTTTGTCGCCTCTTTAAAATTAATCTTTAAGAAGGTTATTTAACACATAAACGAAGAAAATAAATGAATAAATAAAAATTCTAAGGAGGAAGTAAAGGTACTCTTTCTTTCAAAGAACTTACTCCTCATTAAACTGTTGATTGATAGCAGCAATATTGCTGTTAGTGCCTTTGTTATTCGTTTTATCACAGAGAATGAATATATAAAATGGTGAATCACTCGCGTTTCACTAGTAAATTTAAACTCTACTTGGAAGACAAAGAAACTACTGGATCAAATAACTAGGTAAACTCGCCTTCGTGATATGGGTGGAACCAGGGTTTGTTGGTCCACCTTTCAATTTTTATTTTTAGCTCATTTAACTTCTCACCATTAACATGATTTTTTGGAGCTCTTTCGCCAAGGAAAATTTAAAAAAAAAAATAAAAGAACAGAAGAAAAGAGAAGAAAAAAAGAGGGAAAAACGAGATTTAACTTACACTTATAGTTAAGCTATAATTTTCAACTAGTCTTTCTGCAGTAAAGAATTATCTGGACTTTAGAACTGACAAATTACTAAAATATTTTAAAAGTTATTAAAAAATTCTAATATTCGCCAATTTGGCAACATTTTTTACACCTAAGAGAAAAATATAATAATCAATGCTTTATTCTCCTTTTTTGCAAATTTTTGTGACCCCAGATAAGTTTTTTAGTATTAAAATAATAAGTTTTAAATATTAAAAAATTAGACCCCAAACGCTTTTTATCTTCATAAATATAACAATGCAAAATATAATTTTTAGTAAATATTTATTATTTTCTTTAATAATAGTAGAATCAAATTTGAATTGTAAGGTATGTAATTTTTGCATCATTTTAAAGAATGCAGTTTTCAATGGCAAATTCCAAAATTTGAGCAGAATCGGTCGAATAGTTCCTGAGAGTTCTAATTTTAAAAATAAGGCTTTTTCAATATGGATTTAATAATTTTAACTATATCGATTTATACATTCGAATTTTTCCAATTCTTCTTAAAATTAACTGAGGATTTTTCATTCGCTCTGGTTTATTTTTTATAAAGGTCTAATCGAGGAGTTCGTTTTGTTAGGAAACCAAATTCAAAAGAAAAAAAAATATTTCAAACCAATTTTCAAAATCATTTGAATAAAACTCTTTAAAGTAACTATAATAAATCATTATAGAATATTTTGAAAAGAATTCGGCTGTGCTTTACACGCTATCTCACATGGCGATCACAGATTATTCTCTTATCAACAATCGCTAAGTGTTTGGGAAGATCTCGAATGCATACAAGTAACCGAGCTTAAATCTTCATAATCCATCACATGAACCCACGTTCTAATGTATCATAAGATTAATAATGAGGCTTACACTGTAAAAACTTATTTTGTATTAACTTTAAAAAAACACTAAACATACTATGTAGAACGACGTGTTGCATTAGCGATGAATGAAAAATAGTTTAGTCATGGTTCCTGTTTAAAATTATCCGCACGATAAGATTAATGATGTTTATGCAAATGTATTTGGGATCCTTTGCTCATGAATGTGTCGAGTGTCATTATCTAACTTTGTTTCTTTTTAATATAGTTTTGTGTCTGATTTTTTTATGAAAATTTAGTCCGATTTCGTAAAAGGTCTAAAGGTGAACTTAGGAAATGCGTGTAAATAATATAGATTTCTTAACTAAAGTCAAGAAGTCGCAACATTGACTTTTAAGGATAGTTTTACATACCTCGGTGGTGTGGTAGGGTGTTTTTGAGCCGTTTAAGAAGATGCTATTTCTTTATTCACTATAATGTCTTTTTTCTAAAATCGTAAACTGAAATTTTGACCAATTTCTGAAAATTTCAATTGCAAAATTTAGAGTCGATCAAAATTATTTCAATTAATCAAAAGTTAATTTGTTTACATTTATTATTTTCATACTTCATATTTTTATTTAATCATAATTAAAATAAAATATTTTAATTTATGTACAAATTTATCAATAAACTTAAATATTCAAAGTACATATCAAAATTATAGTCATTATTAATAATTTAAATTAATAATTATTTTATTAACATATAAATTTTAATAAAATATTTAAATTTATGTCTTAAATATTAAATTTAAATTGATTTATATTTTAAAGACTTAATTCTTAAATTCTATTAAAATTTTCTTTAATTTCATTATAAAAATAATACTAATAACGCATTTAAAGTTTTACTGCCATTTGCCGTCTGTTGAATGCCTCCTTTACTTGGGGTCGGTGTTCCTTTCCACCCTGCACAACGCGTCACGCACAACACGTCACTGCAGCTGGCACATCTTAAGTGTCTTTATTCGTGAATTTATAATTTTTCTTAAATATCATAAGAAATGCACCACTCTTCAATATTTTCATTTTGTACTGAAATAATGTTATTTAGATATATTAAAACAGATTATTCAACAATTGTATTCGTATTTAAACAACGTAAACTAAAAATGGACTGTTGTTGTTAATTTACGTCGCACTAGAGCTGCACAATGGGCTATTGGCGACGGTCTAGGAAGATGATCCCGGAAGATGATCCGAAGACATGCCATCACAATTTTGATCTTCAGCGGAGGGGATGGCACCCCCACTTCGGTAGCCCGACGACCTGCGCGCGAAGTCGAGCACTTTACGATAGCACAGTTTAACGAGGACCAATACAGCACACCCTCGGTCCCTACGCAGACTGGTCCAAGTGGTCACCCACCCGCACACTGACCGCAGCCAGTGATGCTTGACTTCGGTGATTTGCTGAGAACCGTGTCTTAACGATCAGTCCACTGCGGGACAAAAATGAACTGATTTGGAAAAAAATTTCATACTTTAAAAACTTTGATTCCAAATATCCATATTATTTATACTTTTTTTAAAAAACTATCTAGTGCTGCTAGTTTGCTAAATAGAAATTCTGAATTGTCAAAGCTAAATAAACTCACATTCAAACTGTAATCTATCTTTAAACGCTGTTTTTTGAAGTTACGTCACCAAGGAAAATTTAAAAAAAAGTCATAGTTTAAGTGCCTTACACTTGAAACAGAATATATAAATAATTAATAATTCTAGTTATGTAATAACTAGTTATGTACATAAATAATTCTAGTTATATAAATAATCTTGATTCTTAACACCCACCGAATTCAGATTTACTCAGATAGCGCACCAGCAAGGAAAATTGATGCTGGCAAATAAACTATCAAGGATTTCAATTGCAATCAGAAACGATAAAATAAAATTTAAATAAAAAAAGATATAATATAAAGGTTGTGAGGTAAAGCGATATGAGATGTTAAATATACAATTCAGACCAACATCGTCTCTCATTTAAGGGTTAAAGCTTGTATAAACTTAGCAATCAAAAACGAATTCTCCAATACTTTATATACTATTCTGACATGCTGAACATATCATTATGAGAATAATTGATTGAAACTGCAAAGCGAATTACTAAACGGAAGACTAACATTGTTCGAAAAACAGCATGTTTTTCATCAATGTTTCTGCATACACAGAGTCACGACGATAACAAGAAAGTAGCACTTTAGATGCTCCATCTAGTTACAAACAAATAATTAAGTTGCCATTTACATGCACTCTTGTCTACTGCCCTGAGGTCTTATTCATTGAGAAAAACACATCTTTGTGTTCTTTTTTGAGGAATAATCTAGATGACCAGCTCTTCAAAACATTTTAGTCTTCTCTGGATATGATGAAGGTAAGAGACATTCATCGAAAGTGAATTATTGAGCATATGAAATGTAATTAACCGTAACTGTGGACTATGTGTGTGCATATGCCCTAAGAATCATGAACATCTACTGAGATAGATACCGTAGATAATGTAGAATATGGATCATAAATATCATGGATTACATAGAGCACGGATAAGTATCGCGGATTATATAGAAGGTGAATCATAAATATAATGGATCATAAATATCATGGATTACATAGAATATGGACAAGTATCGTGGATTATATGGAAGGTGAATCATTAATATAATGAAATGTGTATCATAGATAATGCAAAATACAGATTATAAGTATCATGGATTACATAGACCACTGATAAATATCATGGATTACATAGAATATGGACAAGTATCGTGGATTATATGGAAGGTGAATCATTAATATAATGAAATGTGTATCATAGATAATGCAAAATACAGATTATAAGTATCATGGATTACATAGACCATTGATAAATATCATGGATTACATAGAATATGGACAAGTATCGTGAATTATATGGAAGGTGAATCATTAATATAATGAAATGCGTATCATAGATAATGCAAAATACAGATTATAAGTATCATGGATTACATAGACCATTGATAAATATCATGGATTACATAGAATATGGACAAGTATCATGAATTATATGGAAGGTGAATCATTAATATAATGAAATGTGTATCACAGATAATGCAAAATACAGATTATAAGTATCATGGATTACATAGACCACTGATAAATATCATGGTTTATATAGAAGGTGAATCATAAATAGAATGGATCATAAATATCATGGATTACAAAGAATATGGATAAGAATTGTGGGTTATATGGAAGGTGGATCATTAGTATAATGAAATGTGTATCGCAGATAATGCAAAATACGGATTATAAACATCATGGATTACATAGAGTATGGATAAATATCATGGATTATATAGAAGCTGGATCACAAATGTAATGGATCATAAATATCATGGTTTACATAGAATGTGGATAAGTATCGTGGATTATATGAAAGGTGGATCATAAATATAATAAAATGTGTATCGTAGATAATGCAGAATATGGAATATAAATATCAAGGATTACATAGAGCATGGGTAAGTATCATGGATTACATAGAAGGTGAATCATTAATATAATGAAATGTGTATGGTAGATAATGCAGAATATGGATTATAAATATCATGGATTTCATAGAATATGAATAAGTATCGTGGATTATATAGAAGGTGGATCATAAATATAATGGAATAGATATTGTAGATAATGCAAAACATGGATTATAAATATCACGGATTACATAAAATATAGATAAGTATCGTGGATTATATAGAAGATTGATTATAAGCATAATGAAATATTTGTCGTAGATAATGCAGAATATGGATTATAAATACCATGGACTACAAAGAATATAGATAAATATCATGGATTACATAGAATGTGTATCATAAACATCTAATGAAATATATATTCGAGATAATATAGAATATAAACCGTAAATATCACGGGTTGCATAGAATATGGATTAAAGTCATATACTATATAGAATGTGAATCATAAACATAGTGGATAGTTAGGAATGCATTTCATATATATCATCTAATTTCATTATAATTATTATAATAATATTTCAATAAATTCGAATGTAAAACAGGAGCGATTTATAAAATATAATTAAACGTGCCAGTGGAATATCATTATGCACAAAAAATTAATTATAGTGATCCTCTGGAATATGAGAGTATAATGAGTGCAATTGAAATCATAAAGAACCTAATTAAAATTAGATCTTATATTATGGATCGAATGAAATATGGAACATAAAAATAATATATGAACAGAATATAGTTCATAAATACCATTTTTTATAACAAATATAGATCATAAATACCATCGATAATATGGAATATAACTCATATAGCATTGAAATTATCATATATGTTTGTTTCGTATGAAAGTGAATGTTAAAATAACTTAATATTTTAGCTAATGAATTAAATCTCAAATTATCAAATAAAATATGATAAAATGAGGATTAAAAATATTTTAGACTATATGAAATATAGATCATGAATACCGTGTATCAAATGGAGTATAAATCATAGATACCATACATTATAACAAATCTAACTCATGTAGATAAATCAAGAAACAAATGGCATTTGAAACAATATGCATGTAACATGTAAAGTTCCTTTCTTACTTCATACTTAGTTTTTGAGTGGATTTTTAAATAATTTTATTTTCTCGAATTCTGAGTTAAGGAGTTCAATCTAGGTGAGTATGTTAAAAATTTATTTTTTCCAATTTTTGTTACTATGCATGTCCATGTATCTGACAAACGTAATTAATTCTATATAATTATTAAATTACCAGAAAGATAGATGTGTGTAGCTATTTTTATGTTCTTAATCTGATAGGTTTCAAGATTCGCCGTTTTAAACAATTTGTACCCTATTTTAAAAGAACCTAATGTAAAAAAAGTAATTATAATTAAAATAAGTAAGTATTTTTTTTAAAAATTAAAAAAAAAGATATTGATAGAAAAATTGATAAAAAATATAAGATGTAAAGAATAAGATTTAAAAAATAAGATATAAAGACATGAAAACTGATAAAAAGAAATTGAAACATGTCTATTTTAATGTTCTTAATCTCATAGGTCTCAAGATTCACTATTTTAAACAATTTGTACCCTATTTTAAAAGAAATTTTAATGAAAAAAAGTAATTATAATTAAAATACGTAGGTAATTTTTCAAAATTTTTTTTAAAAAAAGATATTGATAGAAAAATTGATAAAAGATTTAAAGATATAAAAAATAAGATTTAAAGAATAATATATAACGACATGAAAACAGATAAAAAGAAATTGAAACATGTCGATTTTAATGTTCTTAATCTGATAGGTCTCAAAGATTCCTCATTTTTAACAGTTTGTGCCCATTTAATTTTCTCTGCTACAGCGCCATCTTTGACGCAAAATACATCAACCTGCATGTCAAATAAGGCTACTTTTCCTGAACTGGAAGATCGAGTTTGGTATAATCGGATAGTTTTTAAAAAATGTTGAATTCGGCTATTTTCACTTTTTCGATCCGATGTATATTTTTCAAATATTTAACCGTTTCCAAACTTCTTCTACACCCTGCATGTCTTGCACATGTTTTCTTAGCTTCCAGATCGAATAAAAATTTAAACCTGCGATGACCTTATAACTCATCTTTAAACTAAAAATTACATTATCAATAAGAAACAGACCAGAAAATTTTATATTTTTTTGAGTAAACTTTTTTGACTTAAGACATCATGAGTCAAATATGGTTCACAGATTTACTTTGCATATGACAAGCAGTTAATAAAGTTTCACTTATTAACTTTAAAAAGTTGGGAACAGGCCGGATATCATTAAAACGATTACTCACCTTTTGAAAAACCTAAAATCTTCAAAATCTTTCATTGTTTCAATATTCTGAAACATGAAAGCAATATTAAAAAACGGAATTATCATCTAGTAAGTAATTTTAAAAATAATTGCATTGTGGAACAATTCTTTCTTTCTTTATTTATTTATTTGCATTTATACAATTATTTGATCTTGCCTAATTCGGAGGTGGAGATTTCGATTCTGAACTTAGTTTTTCGCCTAAAGCTACAGTTTTTTAACGACATTTTTATTATATTTTTAGTCTAAATGTTTAACTTTAAAAACATTACATACAACAGAGGGTCGCATAAATGTTGCGACAAACTTTTGCGGAAGTTAAATCACATCACCAAGATTAAAACTGCATAGGAACCTATGCCCGTAAATGTCACCGTACGCCGTTAGGGGCGTTTCCCCTATTATGACCTGTTCAGAAGCACTCACAGAAACAGCTCATAATAGAGAAGTGCCCCTAGCGGCTTATAATGACATTTCCGAGCAAATGTGCTCTAGAAGTTAGTCACAACATTTATGCGATCCTCTGTTATATATAACTCTTTTAAACATATGAGCAATTAGGCGGCCAAAAAAAAATAAAAAACTTTTTTGGGGGGCACACTATTTCTACATGGATTTTCTTCTTTTTTACACCCTAAAAAGGCAAGAGAAAATCGTGAACATGAAATTTTTTCTTTGTGACATACTTTAAATGTGACATACTCTTCCTGACATACTCAGATAAATCTGAGCCATTTATTCAGATAAAACGATTTTTACAGAAATATAATATTATTATACTCTCAAAAATGTATTTATAGAGATTTCATACTATAAGATTATATTTTAGTATAAAAATTGGCGTTTATTTGTAGAATTGCTCATATCGTCGCTTTGAAATTAAACCGTGGTAACTCAAAAAAGCAATTTTTCAGGAGAGCAATTTCTAACTTTCCGCGCTAATGCTAATCGCGCCAATGCGATAACGATTTATCTGCTCTCTAAATTAATTTTATGGAACTATAAAGATAACACTTTGTTTCTCTAAAAGGGTGATTTTTTTACGCAAAATGACCCAAATATCTCATTTTTCGATTTTTTTTTTTTTAGTTACTACAGTTTAGTTTCAAAGCGACGATATGACCAATTCTACAAATAAATGTAAATTAGGCGGCCAAAAGAAATGGGGGGGGGGCACGCTATTTCTACATGAATTTTCTTCTTTTTTACACCCTAAAAAAGCAAAAAAAAATATTAAACATGAACTTTTTTCTTTGTGACATACTTTAAATGACAAAATACCAATTTTAAATTTTTCCCGATTTTTTCAATTTAGGAAATTTGTCTAAATTTTTTTATTTTTGTTTTTTATACTAAAATATAATCTTATAGTACAAAATCTCTATAAATACATGTTAAAGAAACATTATAATAATATCTGAGTATGTCAGAAAGAGTATGTAACATTTAAAGTATGTCACAAAGAAAAAATTCCATGTTCACGATTTTTTCTTGCCTTTTTAGGGTGTAAAAAAGAGGAAAATTCATGTAGAAATAGTGTGCCCTAATTTTTTTTGGCCGCCTAATTGGCGTTTACTTGTAGAATTTCTCATATACATTTGAACAGAAAAAGGAAACTGAACACGTTCTTTAAAAAAAACTTGTAGAAAAGGAAATCGATTGGAGATTTGGCGTGAAAATATTCTGAATTCGTTAGAAATAAATAAATAAATAAAAAGTCTTCATGCAACAGAAGAAAAAAATTATTCCCTAGTGTCATCTTTGGTAACAGACCTGACATTAACAGACCGAACTCTTGGACAACACAAAACAATTTATATGAACCAGGGAATTAAAATAGATAATTCAAAGATTTATATCCTTCTAGATTTATCATAAAATGAACTTTTTTAAATGTACTTATTTTGTCTATTGAAATATAAATATGAAAAGAAATTTGAGCTTATCGTTTTAGATAGACTATTTTCTAGGATCTTTTTGTTAAAAATTTATTTAAAAAAATAAAGCGTTTGTCAAATTTTCTTAAAATCATGCATAATAACAACTTTTAATCCTATATATTTTTGGAAACCAAAAACATCCTTGCCAAAAGTTTATTAAATTTCACAATATTCTTTTATCGGACATCAAAAATGCATCAAATTTTAAATCCTCTCGTTTCTCAGGAAAATGTATATTTGAAACTCGTTCTTATGTTATCTCAAATGTAATAACTCAATTTCCACTTTGCTTTTATAAGATTATTGAAAATTGAGATCTATTTTTATATACCGTTGAGTTTTTGCATATCTATATTTCATTCAATTCTTCTTTTTATCAATTTTCCTTAAAAATTAGGATTTTAAAATGAAGTCTTATTGCGCATTGTAAAAATTTACAATGTAACTTATGCATTTACTTTATCTTTAATTTCTTGATCTTTAATTTCCTATCTTTAATTTCTTAAAAAATCAAATTAGAATCAATTAACAGTTTCTAATACCTGGATGCAATAAATTAGAAAATATAGTTTACGGTAAACATTTACACACCTTATAAAAATAACTAATTTTGTATTTTATTATTTGCTCGTCCTATATGATATTTCCGAAATATTAACTACGGAAATAAAAGAAAAACCAAGCAGTCACAAAAAAACATCGGTAAAATAACTCTAGGAAAAAACTGAATATTAAATTACTGTAAATATAATGACACTTGTTTACAGTTTCGTTTCAATTCCATTCCGGAAAAATAACTTAATTACAAAAAATTTCAACCTCCCCCCTCCCCGAAAAAAAACATTGATTAATGAATTAAAAGCAGAAAGCTGCTTATAAAATTGACCAAAAAATTCCTGGTCAAAATTTATAAACCATTTCTTAAGATGAATGTCTTTTAACTTTAAGGGTTGTTCAGTGATAATTAATAAATTAAAAAAAATTACAGTTTCAATCCCGTTCAGAATTTTCTCATGCATTTTTAACTATGGATTATGGTTTTCATCATGAATCCATAGTAACTTTATACCATAATATATTGCAGTTTTGCATGATTCTTATATTATTAAATGGATCAAATTGGTATTTCATAGATTATTTTTGAATTCTTAACGTAAAAAAACAAGACTTCATGCTTTCGTATTAACCCTAACTATAGTTTGCCCATTAATAATTAATGTATTTTAATTTCGTATTACTTAAGATTAAATGGTTTACATTGATGTTTTACCCTTTGATACAGATGGAACACTAGTGTCTTTTCCATATATTTTTTCTCGCGTTCTAATTACAAGCGAAAATATATTTTGGTATTTTTTAATTATAAAAAACAGTTTAATAATAAATAAAAAATTATAAAGAACAGTCTAATAATACTTAAAAAATCTGTTAGATTATCAGAATTATATTTGTACTAAAATATATAATCCAAAAAAATAGTTTTAAATTTTTTTTATGCTTTAAATTTTTTTAATGTAAAATAAAAATTTTGTAATAAAATTTTTTTATATAAAATAAAAAAAATTAATAAGAAATTTATCAATAATTTATTTTGAAGAGAGAAATTTC
The DNA here is from genome assembly GCF_982258835.1 of Parasteatoda tepidariorum. Lineage (NCBI taxonomy): Eukaryota > Metazoa > Arthropoda > Arachnida > Araneae > Theridiidae > Parasteatoda > Parasteatoda tepidariorum. The sequence continues at coordinate 76,429,348 of NC_141758.1, read as the reverse complement.
CATGATGAATAAACTATTTCTCTTAGATCTAAATAACTGCAAATTTGAATAATTATTGTTTGGCAGATTTTACCTATAACGCAGAAAAAGTCATCAGTGTTTCCTGCTGTATTTCACAACCATAAATTATTAAAATACTATATGTAATATTTTTCACTCATTTTTAACTTAATTAATGCAAAATAAGAAAAAAAAGTATGAAAAACACGTTTAATAAAAATTCCACGATAAAGGGTTATAGCGTTGTTCATTTTGTAATACGAAGATATTTTTTTCAAAACTTTTTCTATACTAGAATTTTAACTATGGTTTTCTTAGCGAAAATTAATATATTATAATTTCACCTTACTTTCTTAATGAAGCAGAGCAGATTGACATCTTAAGACAATAATTTTGATGTATTTTTCAATAATGTTAAAAGAAACTTAGGTAACGATTAAATTGATATTTGAGGATATTTTTGTTACATTGTACTTAAAAGAATGTTACAGGTGCTCATGAGAAACCACTAATGGTTAGAACATAATAGTACATAGCTAGTTGCATTAATTAGAAGGCCAACGACTTATTAGTAATTTGTACAAAGAGCATAATTTATAGTATAATACCAGTTTATATCTCTTTTTTTTTATGAGCAAGAAAATACACGTTACAATGATTATCGGAATACCATCACTAATTTAGTCCGATTCATAATTCGCTGAACTCGGAAAACTATAATAACTAAGTCTAACCTAAGCTGACTATCTAATATTATATTCCGACATGTCATTAAATAGCTAACTTATAATCAAAGTTAATAAACCAGATGTCTTCCGCGACGAATTTCTTTGATTTCAGCAATCAAAGCTGCAGATCAGACGGTGCGCCCATTTTTGGTAACGAACCCTAACTCTAGGCCTTTTGTGTGATCATCCCCATTATTCTATCACAGAAATAAAACGAAAAAAAATTTAATTGATTATTACACGCGGATTTTTTACCCGGATGTGCGGATAAAATGGGCGTAGATTTGAGATGATCTCTTAGGGTCATCTAACTCTAATACCTCCTGCTTAATCCCTTGATGCATCTTACACAAAATTCCCTATCTGACACTTCTTGCCTATGGTAACTTTTTGTTCTTTTTTGCATCACTAAACATCATTTAGTTCTTATTGTATCGTGATATCAAGAAAAATAATTTCCGAACGTCCAACTGCATGCACAGCTGGAGGTATATATTCCCAGACTTCTGTCTGAAACGCTAAGTCTAGACGTCTATTTTTTTTTTTCCTTCCAATTTTTTCTTCGCGTTCTTAGTCTGAACTGATGCCATTTTTAAATATAAAAAAAAATATGAATACGAACATAGTATCGTTTGGAACACAAATTGCAGCTGGTAAGGCTTAACCACAATGGGATTCAGAAATTAGCATAATAAGATCAGATGTCACACCAACTGGTTGAAAGAACTCATCATTGTAACTATTACTAATTAGCAACTAATCAGCCATCCCTGCTGTTTCCTTATGTGATTATTGAGTTCTAGCATTGTTCTGATGAAGTTGTGACAGAATGATGATACTTAGTTATTTGCTTAACTAACAGGCTACGTGACCTAGGATTAAATTGACAAGAATCTTAATTATAGTTAGGAAAGTGTCAATCAGTTCTCATTAAAGATAATATAACTCTTTGAATTCGTTTATCAGAGAGAAGTTGGCAGTTGCCAACATTATTTTAATATTTTTTAAATTATTCAAATAGAGAAGTATTAAGTGCACATTTTGTTTGTTGAAAATATCGTTTTTTTTATTAATATTTTATTTGTCTTCAATTTTTTTACTTTTTTTAAAGGCAAATTTTCCATTAAAAAAACATCTACGATAATTTTTGACGTGTGTATATCATGTTTTATGCCATCGCAAAATATATTCAACACTTTTATAAGTTTTAAAAAATTCAACGTTTAAATTTTTAAGAAATGCGTATTTTTCGTTTTGAAACTTACAATAGTCTTTTGTTATTTATATGTTTACAACTTCCCTAAACTTAATAGTCATTCATTTTTAAGGGGGGGGGGGAGTAACAAGATTTATGGAGAATATGGGTTGAAGGCAAGCCAAAAAAATTTTTTTAAATTGTTTTTTTTTATTTTTTCAAAATTTTTTTTAGCCATATTTAACAAAGAAAGTATCAGAAAACAATGTATAGAGGGAAATATTCCTTGAAGTATACACGAGAAAGATGCATCACTTTCTATTGTGACGCAAGTATGGATAAAATAAGTAATCACTAACTTTAGATGGTGTTTATTCAAAAAAATAAATTAATAAAGACATTTTTGTATTAACTAGTAATTTTTGTAATAATAGTCATGATAAGTTCTTCACTTTTCAAATGATTCATCTAAAAACTTACAGCTCTATTTTGTCCCAATTTGTCTCAAATTTAAACTTATTTCACCTCAAAGAAAGTAGAATTATATTACTAATGTAATTTTTGCAACACTTCGAAATTTTTTTTATTGCATATTTGGTGTTTGATTTATTGAATGATAAACTCAGAGTTTTAAGAAAATACTCTAAACGTCTGAATTATCTGCAAATAAAAATGCTCAACTGGATTTTGAAGCTTGAATCAATAGCATAATTACAGGGTTGCCACAGGCAACTTAAATGAGACAATTTGCAACTATTTGTGACCTGAGACGACTATGATAACTTTTTTTGCCTGAAAAGGCTAAAAAAGCAACTATTTTCAGGAAAAGGAGACTATTGGGAGACTTTTCTGTGCTCCTAGCTATGTTTTTTTTTTTTTTTTTTTTAAGCATAAATTGGGTTGACGACCTGCAACAGCTTCTTCTGAACACAAAATAAAATTTGAGTCATCACTTTTAAATGCGCCCAATTTGAACAGATTCCATAGTAAATCTATTTTGTTCCTCAATCACCTTTTTAACGGTTATTACTACGAAATTCTGCATGATGTTAGAAAACCCAATTTTTAATACGATATTACAATACCTGAATTTTTAATTTCAATCATCACTTTTCACAATGTATGTATGTATATATATATTTGCCAAATCAATTAGTTAAACTAAAAAATTTTTAGGAAAAATATGATGTTTTTTTTTATAAAAAATTTTTTGTGAATGATTTCTAGTAATTAAAAATATTTAATTTTTTGCTACTATTTTTTTTTTGATCTAAAAATTTTGTGCTGGAACACTAATATTCTTATAAAAATTATCATATTTGCCACCAACATGACTAAATGGATCATGGTATATGATAATTAAGTCATATACCATGGAAGTAATAAAATTTTAGTCATATTTTTGTTCTTATTTAGGCAACTATTTTCATAGTTTTCAGCTACTATTTTCTTGCTTTAGGCTACTAAAAGCAACTATTTTCTTTCTTTTTTTCCTGTATCAACCCTGTAGTTAGAATATTTTAAAAATATTGTTCAAAAATTCTTCGAAAAACCACCTTCCACACTTTCCACCATATTTTTTTACCAAAAATTAAAAATTTATTTAAAATGAAATTCTACTTCTATCAACAGTAAAATACCACGAAAAGAAAATATACGCATAACTTAAATTATTATTTTTATGAATAACCAGAAGTTTCTAATGGGGAATATTTAAAAAATAAATAAACGTGCATCGGGTTCGTTTCAAAAATATTAAGCGTTCATCGTAATTTTATTTTAAAAAAACATTAAAAAGAAATTTACTTTGATAAATTGCAAAAAAACACCGCCTTTAAGAAGGAATTAATTTGTTATACAATTTGAAATGATTTAATAATATAGGATATAATGAGAAGAATTTAAATAACAGGAAATTATTTTTTACAGCTATAAAATATAAATTTGTTTAGCCACACAAAATATACATTAAAATTCATTGGCTTTTTTTTTCTTTTTAATGTGGTGTTTATTAATTTTTACAAGAGCATTCTTTTAGGCATAATTTTTTTCTCAAATTTGTTCTTTCTTAGAAGAAAAATCTTAATCGATTGAGTATCGTAAATGATAATTAGCGTTGAAAATATGAAATATTTAAAGTTGCAATTGTGCCTTGTATCATTTCACTCTTCTGAGGTCATTTCATAGTTGTGCCTCCAAAAATATATAATTTTTATTTTGTTATCTCGTTATTCTAATTTACATTTCAGTTCATTTGTATGAACACTAATACTCTTAATAAGATACAAAAAATATAAAATTTATGAAAACTTTTGTTATTTTTAGCTTTTCGTTACATAAAGTGCCAGCTACATTTTCCTTTACGAACAAAACACGAATAAACTCAATGTCAGAAAGTATCTTTTATGAATCCATTTCAGTACAACTTTATCGCCATTTTTTCAATAAATTATCCCTTTTCGTAGCACGTGAAACGTGTTTCCTTACTTATTCATGTAATAAGTTTGCCATTTATAAAACAACCTTTTCTGAAACTGTACCTTTCCCACTTTTTACAGGTGCTATTTAATGGGAAGTCGTAAAATCCCGTATTTAAACAGCAATATTTAGAACAACCTTCCATCTTTGCACAGAAATAACCGCTTCTTTATAGTTGTTATAACTTCTGGCAACTCAAATGAAATAAATCATTAAATAAAAGCATTCTTAGCGGTTATGCGTTTTAAGAAATCCCTATCTTTTTATCAGTTTTCGAATATCTTTATTGTAATAGCTGTAGCTGTCCTTGGAACTTTATAAATATCCAATTGTAAAAGTCAATAAATAATGTGCTGTTCTGTATGAGTAAGAAATAGGTATTTTTTTATAGATATTACATGCGAATTATTGAAAATTGATGGAACAAATGTTACCATCGGTAATGCTATCAACTTATTGCAAAAACGTAATTAGGTGCAACCTTTTAAAAACTGTTTTGTTTGTAAGTCAGATTTTTTTTCCTTCTATATTGCACAGAAACCGAATGCTGCAGATTGCAATATTTGATCGCTCATCTGAGAATGTACTTGTGGGTAAAAATCAACGCTTGGCAGATTGAAAATTGGACAGAGGTAGTTAATTTTGTCTCTGTACTAAAAAATCGGAAGCGCCACCGTTGTTTTGGGTTTTCAACTTTATGTTGCATTTTGTTTTGCTGCCTGAAAACTATAAAGCTTAAAAACACGATTTATGAAGTTGTGAAGAAAATTGTTTGCGGAGCACGATGGAACAAAAATAAATAAAAAAAGATTCAATTATTAGTTCGAGAATTATCAACAGTTAACTTGCATGAAAAATATCAGGTGGGACTATCTACAGCCCGCTAAAATTCAACAAGAGAGTAGAAATTTGACTTGCTTAGAGGGCTATTTACATTTATACATTTCATTAGAGGTTTTATTTTTCTTTCGAATTTCAATTCCTCAGAACAGTGATTCTCAACCACTGTGCCACGGCGCTTTTGTGTACCGCCAAATTCTTAATATGTGCCCCCAAATATTAGAAATGATACAATAAAAATTATAATACTTTTTTTTATTATGAGTAAAGTTTAAATTAAAGAAAAGTGTATATATAATATATATTTTTTATAATTTCTCCACGCTTTAACCACGTGAACAACTTTGTCGGCGATTGTCTTGTCTCTGACAGTCTTAAAATAAGTTAAAATAAGATGGAAGTGTTTAAATTGTATATGACGCACAGTTTTAAAAAATGTTGTAAGAACTTATCATTAAAGTAAGCTATGCAAATAATAAACAAAGGATAACTGAAAAAACAAATATATAAAACCAAATTAACAAAGGATAACTGACAAAAATTAAGCTAACAATTAATGATTAGCAAAAAAACCAGTTAACAAGAAATCACAAAAAATAACAATTAATGGTTATAGAAAACAAGCTAACAATTAATAACTAGCAAAAAATAAATAACTGTTACCTAACTAATAAAAAATTGGTCAAAAGAAATAATTAATCCCTTAATAAATGTGCTTTTGTAGTACATATTATTTTATTTATTTTATTAAATTATTATCACAAACTATTCAACACAGTGTAAAATAGGTAATTAAGCAACTTTTAATCTAATTTTTTTCATTGTGTGCCGTCAAATTTCGAAATCGTTTAAAGGTTGCCGCCACAAAAAAAAAAGGTTGAGAATCACTGCCTTAGAACATTGATTCGCAACCACTGTGCTGCGACACTTTTGGGTGCCGCCAAATTCTTAAAATGTGCCGTTAAATATTAGAAATGATACAGTAAAAATTATAATGTTTTTTTTATTACGAGTAAAGTTTAAATTAAAGAAAAGTATATATATATATATATATATATATATATATATATATATATATATATATATATATATACAGATGGGTGACAAAATAATACGAACACCTGTGAAATATCAGAAAATCTTTATTAATAGGGAGTTGAACCACCCTTTGACTGAATTACAGATTTAATACGACGTGGGATCGATGCATAAAGGTCATGGACAACATTTAAAGGAATATTAAGCCATTCCTCTTGCAAAGCTGCCTCTAATTCCAAAAAATTTGATGGAGGTGAGAATCGGGAACGAAGTTTAGACTCCAAATATTGCCACAAATGTTCAATAATATTTAAGTCCGGAGACTGAGGGGGCCAGGCGAGATGCTCAACTTCATTGTCATTCTCTTCGAACCATGTTTGAACGCACCTAGCGGTATGGATAGGGGCGTTGTCGTCTTGAAAAATCGGTCGCTCTCCAGGGAATACAGTCTGTAAAAGGATGAACATGATCCGCTAGAACGCTTAGATAGTCATTAGATTTGATTCTCCCACGCAGACGTACTAGTGGCCCAAGACCACGCCAAGATATCGCACCCCAAACCATAATGGAGCCACCTCAATGTCTCACAGTTGGTAAGAGGCATTCAGGATCAAACGCTTCTTTGGGTGATCTCCAGACATAAACGCGTCCGGTGGTCTGAAATAAGGTGAAGGATGATTCATCGGACCATATTACCTGCTGCCACTGCTGTGGGGACCAGCCTTTGTGACCTCTGCACCACTGACGGTGCTTGAAAGCACTGTTTGCTGTCACCAAGGGTCTACGAATTGCTCCTCTCTCATAAATGTTCGCTGCATGAAGTTCTCTTTGAACAGTTCTTGTTGAAACGGGGTCCTGAAGATGACTGTTCATGTCTGATGTTATCTCGGATAACGATTGCTTGTGTTTTCGAGCTACTACGCGCTGCGAGATACGTCTATCTCTATCATCAAGCTTTGACTTTCGGCCACTGTTTTGCTTTGAAGACTTCGTCTTACCTTCTTTCATGTATGCTGTCATAACGGCTTATACAGTACTTCTTGCAAACCCCAAAAGGTTTGCTGTTTCTGTCACCGATGCTCCACTTAAACGCGCCCCAACAATCATCCCTCTTTGGAATTCTGACAGGTCAGACATTTCACCTGATAAAAGCTAGTTAGATAAACTCATGCAACACAGGTGACTAATGTTGAGAGACTGATAGCTTCCTCTTCACGCTCACTAGGTGGCAGACTTCTGATGCAGGTGGCGCGGCTGTACTGTAGGTGTGAAATAAGTCACACTTTTTCACAGGTGTTCGTATTATTTTGTCATCCATCTGTATATATATATATATATATATATATATATATATATATATATATATATATATATATATATATATATATATATATATATATATATATATATATATATGTGGGAGATAGTGCAGCATAGGAGTAAATAATGACGATAATTTAACAACATAACAATTTAATAGAAATAAAAGGTTAGAACGATATAACAGTTAGCAGTATTGACATGTCTCGTGAGAGCTGCCTTCTCGCAGTGGTCTCCGGAATGCATGTGACTAAGAATTAGATTGTTCTATGGTATAAAGTAAGAGTTAATTATAAATTCGGGAGTTTCCCTGCGGGACTTCCCCTTCTGGTCTGGCTGGCGCCTCTCAATGTCCAGAGGATGATGCAACTTCCTTTAATATTACAAGATGGTAGATGACGCAATGTTCGCAGTTGTTACACTATGGTATTGAAACCTACATCAATCGGCGATCCTGACAACAAAATGTCCTCATTTTCATCAGAATAGCTACCAGACACAGTTACCTGAAATAAAAAAGAACGAGAAAGCAAAGTATAAAAATATAAAAACAATTTTTTAATTAACTGGCCACGGTTTCATGTGGTCAGCTGAAGATGAAGTATTGTTCGGTCCATCGTGATTCCCGACTTTTTGCACATCATATCTATCATTCTTCTTCACTTTTGTGATTTGGTATGGACCGAAGAACTTCGGTCTTAATTTGAGACCAGATCCAAACTGAGTTCTCTGGATTGCTACTAAATCTCCTTTTCGATAACCGTTGGCTTTCTTTCTTCTTTTATTGTACTGCCTGCGGTTCTCTTCTTGGATCTTCAAAATATTCTTTTTGGCTTCTTCTCGAATGTTCTCTCTATCTTGGATAAAGGATTCCATGTGTTCTTTCTCCAACATTTGTAGAATTTGTAAGTCCTCTTTTGTTTTCATTTTCACTCCGGTCAGAAGCTGGAAAGGTGTCATCTGAGTGCTCCGAGAAACTGTAGAATTAATGGTACGCTGTACTGTTGGAACAAATTTGTACCTCTTAGTAGGATCTTTTATTGATAGTTTTGCCAGTATCGGTATGAGGATCTTATGCATTATTTCCACTTGTCCATTACCACGAGGAATGCCTGTTGTTATTTTCACATGTTCGATACCTTCATCTTGGCAATAAGTCTCAAAATCTGTTGAAGTAAACGCAGTACCACGGTCAGTAATTATTCGTGAAGGATTTCCAAAAGTTATCTGTTGAGCTTTTAACTTGTCTATTGCCTCTTGACTTGTCGTAGATTTGGTTGGGTAGAACCAAACAAACTTGGTAAAAGCATCTATCACGGTGAGAATATGTTTATAGTTCTTATTAGTTGATGGCATGGGACCAATGAAATCAATATGGTAAGTATCTAAGGGAATATTATTTTTAGGAATTGGGTTCAAAAACCCTTCTCTTTTTCCTGCCTTCCTATTTACTAATATACACTCTACACAATTACTTACAACATTTTCAACACATTTTTTCATATCTGGAAAGTAATGGTTTTGTTTAAGTACATCAAGAGTTTTAGTTACACCAAAATGACCTTTAGCATGTGTAGATTTGATAATATCATTTTGCATTTGTTGTGGAACCACTAGTAAATAATTATCATTCTCAAGTTTATATAAAACATTATTTTTTACCACAAAATCATCAATTGATTTATTTTCCAAAAGTTGTTTAATAGAGTTAATGTATTCATCATTTTCCTGATTAGTAACAATTTTAGAGGTGAATTCGTCACAAGTAATATGCATAATTGGATATCTACTTAAACAATCAACATGTTTCATTTGTTTACCTGGGCGATGTACAATTTCATAATCAAAGTCTTCCAAAAATAATGCCCACCTAACAATTTTAGGAGTTAATTGTTTTTTACTCATAGTCTTTTGGAAAGCTGAACAGTCTGTCACTAGTTTAAATTTATTTCCCACCAAATAATTTCGAAATTTTTTCAAAGCCTCAATTATAGCCAACACTTCAAGTTCGTAACTTGAATAATTTTCCTCTTGAGGAGTCGTTTTTTTACTCATATAGTGTATTGGGTGTAATTTGTTATCATCAGATTGTTGAAAAAGAATAGCACCATACCCAAATTTACTTGCATCGGTATGCAATTCAAGCTTTGCTCCTTGTTTAAAAATGTGTAGTACTGGATTTTCAGAAAGTTTTTGTTTTAGAGTTTGAAATGCTGTTTGTTGTTCTGGGCCAAAATAAAATACACTGTTATCCCGAAGTAAATCACTTAATGGTTTAGCAATTAAAGCATAGTTAAGAATAAACTTCCTAAAATATCCGGTTAAACCAAGAAAACTCTGCACCTGTTTAGTAGACTTAGGTACAGGAAAATTTTGAACAGCTAATGTTTTTTCGGAAGATGGTTTAATGGTACCGTTCTCAATAATATAACCCAAAAAGTTAATTTTAGACATCAAAAATTGGCATTTCTTTAAGTTAAGTTCTAGTCCATATTCGGATGCAGTTTGTAATACTCGTGTTAATCTGTTCAATGCGTCAATTTCACTCTCTGCGGGAATAAAAATATCATCCATAAAAATGACAACAACACCTTCTCTAAGAAGATCACGAAACACATAATTGATGTACCTCTGGAATGTACTAGGGCTATTACACAACCCAAATGGCACCTTATTAAACTCATACTGCCCATCAGGTGTCACAAATGATGTGTACTTTTTACTATCCTCGTCCACATCAATATGGAAAAACCCATTTCGAAGATCAATTTTGTTACAAATTTTAGAACCCTGTAATTGGTCTAACACATCTTCAATAAGAGGTAAGGGGTATCTATCTTTAATTGTTTTTGAATTTAATTTCCGGTAATCTATGCATAATCTTAAGCTATTATCTTTCTTTTTGCAAATAACTATTGGGGAACAATAATCAGAGCAACTCTCTCTAATTATGTCTGTTTTTAACCATTCTGATATCTGATCATTTACCTTTTGTTTCTCAGAAAAAGATAAACGTCTAGCTCTTTGACATACTGGGATTTCATCTTTTAAAATAATTTTCATTGTTAACTTAGTGTCTTTAATTTTGTTTGGTTTGTAATTATTAATCAACGCGGACAGTTCATTTCTAATACAAGGATCATTAACGTGTGATAAATCAAGTTCATCATTACTATACACATTGTTGATATTAAATAAAAAACATTCACAAGAGCAAGAGTCATTAATATTGAAACAAGAACATTCATAAAAATCTTCACTCTTAGAAGTTTTGGTTTGAGTATTTACACTTGAAGAAAGCTGACCTAGTTTTATTAATTGCTCATAAATAGTTGAATTTATTATTGCATCTACTTTAAGTTCATCCGAAACAGCGGCGCTGACCTTCAACCCTGACTCATTGGGATATAAAGACATATGGATCTGTACAAGTTTCGCTTTCCGTTCATCCCCAAAACATGACGTCAGCATTATATTAGATTTAGGAAAGTCTTTTATTTTTATTTTATTTGAATTAATCACTGATATTTGAGCCCCAGAATCAATTATGGCTTGAACGGGATTTCCATTCAAATAAATCTCAGCATACTTCAACTCGTGCTTAAAATTATTCTCTCCAGATGGTTTGCAGGAATTTACACTAAAGCTTTGATTACTTAAGTTATCACTGGGAGGGGTATTTTTTCTTTCTGATTTATCGCTTCTGGATTCGTATGTTTTTTTCGATCTCATTTCGCAATCACGTGCAAAATGGCTGACTTCTCCGCAGATGTAGCATTTTTTCTCTGCTCTATTTTGTTTATTTATTGGTTGAGAAAAACGATCCGGCTGGTTTTTTCTGAAATATTTTTTCTCGCTTCGAAAAAAAGTGTTCTGCCCATATTTATGGGTATTGGAAACTTCTCTGTAAGGCATATTTTTAGACGTAGTGTAAATGTCTAATTCTCGTGCTAACTCGACAGGATTAAACCAATTTTCTCCCTGACGGATTAAAATATGACTGGCCATATCTTTATTTAATGTCTCAATTATTTTATCGGATATAATTAAGTTGCATAATGATTTAAATGTTTCAACTTTACGTAATTTGCAATAATACTCGAAATGTGAATTTAAGCGAGTAGCAAATTGAATATATGTTTCTTCTTTAAATTTTGAGGCATTTTTAAAGTTATTCAAACATTCTTGGGGAGTTTGTTGAAAATCGCGCAATATTAAAGCTTTTAATTTTTCATAGTTTTTTAAATCATCATCTTCAATGTATAACAAGATGCTGTATGCTTTTTCACCTAGCATATTAATTAAGATTTCGGCTTGAAGCTCCTCATTTACGTTTTTCGTAGTAAAAGCTCTTTCCAACGATGAAAAAAATTGATTAAAGTTTTCAGGTTTCGATGGAACTGGAAGAGATAGAGTTTTAATGCTATGGATTAGATTCTCAATGTTTGTTTCAGGTGTATCATTTATTGTTTTGGGCGGGTCAATTTCAAATGCTTTGTTTTTTGCCTCTAATAAAAGCATTTCTTTTTCGATTCTTTCTAATTTTAGTTTTTCTAACTCAACTTGAAATTCGCTTTGTTTAAGTTCCCTGTCTGCTGCCTGTGCTCTTTCTTCTACGGCGTTAGTTAACAAATTTTTGACAAATTCAGAATCATTCTTAAATATTTCGGAACATTCAATTTTTTCTTTTAATTTAACGATATTATCGCTGCTGTCTGCGATGCCTCCTATTTCCTCTAATACTTTTACTAGGTCTTCTTTCTTTGAATTTTTATACATTTTTAAAATTGAAAATTTCCTACCTTGATTGAAGAGACTCTCAGTGTCCAATGGTAATCCAATGTTTTTCGATTCGTTGATTCAAACCAGATTCGTATCCCTTTCGTATCCAAGGATTTCACGATTGCACTTCCCCGGAAAAGTTGACTGCCTTGCTGATTAGCACAGGATATTCCAATAATTTCAGGAAAGTTCGAAAGTTTCTGGATCAATTCTGTCCTTCGCGACAGAAGTTTCTGGATCAATTCTGTCCTTCGCGACAGAATCGGTTATTGCTGATTTATGAGAGTTCAGAGGTCTCTGCTGCTGCTTTTCTCCAGTTGCTGATTTTTTGCTGCACTTCTCCCCTCTCGATCACTATGACTCCTGAAAATTCGTGAATTCCAACTGCTTTTGCTGCAATTTGATAAATCGCTCCTCCACGAGCGTAGAATTTCGGTGAACAGTTCGGTGATTCCCCTACTCGGGATTTAAAACAGGAACAAAATCTGGATCTCCTTCTCGAGCGCAGAATTTTGCTTTCCTTTTTTTTTTTCGGTGAATGTCCCCTTCTCGGGATTTCTGAAGTTACTTGGCTGAAAAATATCCCCTTCTCGGGATTTCGAAGTAGTTGGTTAAAATCCCCTTCGCGGGATTTCAGAGTTCGGAAATAGTTACAGCTCGATGTTCAAATTCCGGACGAAAGCCCCCATTATTTGTGGGAGATAGTGCAGCATAGGAGTAAATAATGACGATAATTTAACAACATAACAATTTAATAGAAATAAAAGGTTAGAACGATATAACAGTTAGCAGTATTGACATGTCTCGTGAGAGCTGCCTTCTCGCAGTGGTCTCCGGAATGCATGTGACTAAGAATTAGATTGTTCTATGGTATAAAGTAAGAGTTAATTATAAATTCGGGAGTTTCCCTGCGGGACTTCCCCTTCTGGTCTGGCTGGCGCCTCTCAATGTCCAGAGGATGATGCAACTTCCTTTAATATTACAAGATGGTAGATGACGCAATGTTCGCAGTTGTTACACTATGGTATTGAAACCTACATATATATATATATATATATATATATATATATATACACTGGTTATCATAAATTAAGGAAAATTCACAAAAATCGCGATAACTCAAGAAATTACACATGGAATTTTATGAAACTTACCCACAATATACAACACATAGTAAGGTATTAAACAACATAAAAAGAAATTATCAGACATTAATAGTAGTATAGAAATTAGCACATGTATAAAATAAACAAATTGGAAGTATCGGTTTGCAATAGAAAAAGTACCTTTAATATGGAATATGATTGCCTCTAGAAGCAATACAGCACAAACAGCGATGTGTGATGCTTTCAATTATGCGGTCTATCAGTTCAATAGGAAGTGAGAGCCATTGCTCTTGTAAAGCAGTTGCAAGCGTGGCAAGGGTCTGAGGGGGCGGATTGATGGCAGATACACGCCTCCCTAGAGCATCCCAAACGTGCTCGATAGGATTCAAGTCCGGGGATCGAGCTGGCCACTCCATGCGAGTAATTGTTTCCTGTTGAAGATAATCATCAACAATGCGAGCTCTGTGTGGTCTTGCATTATCGTCCTGTAACAGGAAGCAATCACCAATTGCCCCGGCATATGGGCGCACATAAGCATCAAGGATGTTGTCTCGATAAACCTGAGCATTCACGGTTCCCCTTGGAAAGACATGGAGGTATGTGCGCCCTCCTAAGGATATGCCTCCCCAAACACAGACACTGCCTCTTCCGTATGCATCTCTTTCACGGATGTTTGATGGATGATAACGGGTCCCAGGTTCTCTCCATATCAAATAACGTCTACTGTCACTTTCTAGACTAAACCTGGACTCATCCGTAAAGAGAACAGGCCTCCATTGATCTGACGTCCAGTGGACATGTTGTCGGGCCCACTGCAAACGGTCTCTCCTATGGCGTGATGTGAGCGGCACGCAAATGGCTGGTCGTCTCGCATACAGACCACCTTCGTGGAGCCTTCTGCGCACAGTTGACGTTGACACCAACCTTCCGGTGGCTGCAGCAAGAGAGGATCTAAGATGTGTCGGAGTAGCGGTTCTATTCCTGCGTGCACTTAATGTCAAATATCGGTCATCGGCACTGGTCGTAACAGTTGGCCGTCCTTGACTGAACCTCCTAGATGCCGAATCTGTGGTTTGAAATTGCCTCCAAAGTCTATGAACCACAGATGGACTCACATTTAGCCATCTGGCCACTTCTGATTGACTCTGCCCTGCCTCTAGTCTCCCGATGGCTCTCCATCGTAGTTCTTCAGGCAAATGATGCCTAGAGGTCATTATTACGAATTGGCTATCTCAGATTTTCAATGTCGCAATCACAGTAAAATTTGTGTGCTTTCTCTCAAACTTGGACTTTTATGCTCCAGGCAGATGACGTAAGCCGAGTGCAGCGCCACTAATTTGCATATTGCAATTTTACTCAGCTACTCTTAGTGGACAACATATGCAAATTTTGCACGGTTTGGCTTACTTTTGAAAGAGTTATCGCTATTTTTGTGATTTTTCCTTAATTTATGATAACCAGTGTATATATATATATATATATATATATATATATATATATATATAGTGAAATTTTTCCACGCTTTAACCGCGTGAACATCTTTGTCGGCGATCGTCTTGTCTTTGACAATTTAAAAAAAAACGTTGAAATAAGTAGGAAATTTAATGACTATTAAAATTATTAATTAGCAATGAAACAAGCTAACAGCTAACCCCCGCGTAAAAAGCTAAAGAAGCTTTTAAACGGAAATAAAAGCTAATCATTAAAGTAAGCTATGCAATTAATAGTTATAAAAACAAATCAACAAGGGATAACTATCAAAACATAAGCTAACAATTAATAATCAGCAAAAAAACTAGTTAACAAGAATTCACAAAAAAATAAGTTATTAACTGTAGAAAACAAACTAGCAATTAATAGCTAGCAAAAAAAATAACTGTTACTAACTAATAAAAAACTAGTCGAAAGAGATAATTAATCCCTTAATAAACGCTCTTTTGTAGAACATATTATTTTAGAAGTTACTGCAATTTCAAGTGCTTTTTTTCGCAACCTTTTTTTTTCTTTAAATTATCCTTTGTTGTTTAAAATTTTATTTCACTTTCGAGATCTTCATTTTAAATGATCGAGCTAAACTTGATGATAAAAATAACGAAAAAGATTTTTTAATAACTTTTTTAAAAAATAATAGAGTGAGTGATCAGATGTTACCAAATATAAATTATAACATTTATATCAACATCTGTTAAAAAAAACTGGGAAGCTCAGATCATTTTTCACTTCTCTCACCAACTCTCGTGGTGACCTTTTATTTATCTTTTTCTTTTTTTCTTTAAAAATCGATATTTTAAAAAAATATATAGGGTAAATCAACCAGTGAAGGAACATTTCATATATATTGATTAAAAATAAGAATTTTAAAGTTTTTCTTTAGATTGATCGGTAACAATACCTTATTGCCAAACAATAGGAAGTCATTAGCTATGTTTTGGATTACCTGGTCAAATAGACTTCTCTGGAAAAATTTTTGAATTTGTTATTATCTCTGTAACAAATTGTTTCTTTGAAAAAATTATAAGGTGAGTGTTTGTATTTATATGAAGTGGAATTAATTGCATGTAATAGTTTTATTTTTCTCACTGTGAAAAAGAGAATTCAAAATATAGTTATTGAAGTTAGGTTTTATTTTTTTTTAACATCATAGCATAATAAAGTACTGAGATAAGGGTGCTTATTCACTGGATCACCAAACGATGAAAAACCAGTGAAGGAACAAGTGTTCCTTTACTGGGTTTTTTTCTAAGTTAATGAAAATAAAAGATAAACTTTAATTTTCTTGTACCTTTAGTGATGTTATGCATCAAAAGTATGTTAAAATTACAAAAAACAACTTCTAACAAGTGAGGGAACAGGCATGTTCCTTTACTGGGCTTAGATTTCCCAGTGAATGAACAATATGTGTTAATATGTTGACACTTTAATTTTCAATTCATGATTACAAAAAAAAGCTAACATTTTCCAAGTATTTATATGTTATAATTTCAAGAATAGGCTTGTTTTTAAATATTTGTATGGCTTATAAATTCATAAAGAACATTAAAAAATAACCAAAATTAAGTGTTCCTTTACTGGGTGTTCATTCACTGGTAAGAGCTGCTCCTTCACTTGGTCTTCTTACTACTTGTTATTTGAATCTCCAAAACTTTAAAACAATATTATGTAAGTTCTCTACAATTTTTTTACATAATTTGCAGTTAGTAACAAATATGTTGATACTGTCATTTAACTAAAATTACGAATTTTGAAATTAATATGATTTTTTAAAAGGCAAGCGAAGCTTAAGTATTCCTTCACTGGTTAGTTTACCCTACATAGTTTTGTTTAAAAAATATAAAATTATTATAATTTTAAGTAAAAATATTTTTTCAACCTGTTACTCATCCCAAAATAAATATGGATTTAAAAAAAAAAAAATAGTGCGTGGAGTCCCTCCGCGCGCAACCTGCGACGTTAATTGTAGAAGAATCAGCAGTCGTAAAAGGATCACTAGTTCGATTCAACAACTCTTTTTCCTGCTCCACTCGCTTCCGTGCACTGTAATCACGGTAATATTGTGCATTTTTCCCTCGTGGACCTCTTGAACCAGTGGAAGTGCTTGCGGTTGCCTCATCGTCTCGCCCTGGAAAATGTATTTGTATTAATAATGTATGTGAATGCGTCATAATGTAACTTCAGAAGAGAAAACCTAACAATCAATTTATATTCACAAGAGACGTACCTTGACATAACCTTAAATCCGTCGCATTGTCCGTGGGATTGTTTTCACTCATTTTTTACAATTGTTATCCACTAAATTTGACCCTATTAAATTAAATTATATTAATCTACCCTATTAAATTATATGTGTATCAAAACAAACTAAAAAAATATTTATAGAAAAGCAATACTTTTATGACTTTTATTATTTTAATGCTAGTGAGAACCAAAACAATATGGAAATGAATGAGGGAAAACTGGATCCTACCACGTGATTTCCCGGCCAATAAAAATGCAGCGTTAAACGTTTAACTCAACCTTGTTGGAAGTCGCATAAGAAGTATAACTTCAATAAATAAAAAAATTAAAAAAATAAAATTAAAAAAAACTGCACCAGAGAAAAATTTAGTGATATATAATGTGTAACACAATATGAAGCAATAAATGAGATATGATTTTACTTGTTAACAATCTATAACGATAACCTTGTATTGAATGACAGTTCACATTGGAAACGGTTTTCACCACTTTTAAGACTTTTATATATTTAAAACTTTTGATATAGAGATTACGATTTATATCTAACAACACACCTAATCTCCTGCTGTCATATTTCTTTAACGTTATTTATTCATTTTTTATTACTTTTGACATCTACCGAAGCGTGTAGTGAAATGAATCATACAAAAATTTATAGATAAATTTAGAACACATTTTTACGTAAGTACCAAAGGAAATATATTTGACAGGCGAACTGGCATTTTGAAACACACGTGGCAATCCAAGGCACAACAAGCATGCACTTCTTAGTTAAGTTATTCTTCTTATAATGTTATTGGAATGGAATTTTAATCCTTATCTACTTCTGCGTGTGCATATATTAATATAAGTTAAAAATATAGAGAAAAAAAAGGAAAAAGAAATAAACCTGTATCAAATAAGATGAAAAGAGAATTTAAAAATGTTTTTAAACAGTATTCACAAATATTTTTAAAAAAAATTAAAAAGTTGGAAAGTAAAATAAAATTAGAAAAAGATATAATCTCGTCATCAGCTCTCACGATTATATCCGAAAAAATAGTGCTTTCTAATATTGTATTAATATAACCAAACCATAACATATCTATACAACAGTGTGAGGGCCAAAAAAGCATTAGAAAGCTCTATTTTTTCGGATATAATCGTGTGGGCTAATGACAAGATTACATCTTTTCCTAATTTTATTTTTATTTTCCATTTTTTTTATTATTTACTTTTGTTAATTTTTAAAATTTCTTAACTTTGTGAATATTTAAAAAAAAAACTTTTTTAATAATTTTTTTTCTTTGCCTTCTGTAAATATTTCTTTTTTCCTTTTTTTTCTAAATTTTTTACTTTTTTATAGGTTCTATGTTTTTCCAGCTTATGCGCAGAAGTTAAAATTTATTATTGTTTTTCTTAATTTTTTCGCTAATCTCTTTTTCTTTTCTTTTAACCTTTTTGGCAACATTTAAAAAAAATTGAACTTTAATTTATTCCATTTATTTATTTTTTCCTGATTGAATTCCCGAGCTGAACTTAAGTTAACTATTCATTAATAAATTTAATTCTTTTGGAATTTTTTTTTATCATATTAGCTTTATAATGATTGCTTTTATAATGAATGCATAAATCATTAAGTTAAGCTTACATTTATAGAATTCATAGCATGTACGATTAAAACAATTATACTAGCTCAAACAAACCATTTCCAAATAAATTCTAAAATAATGCTAAATTATGGTAATTTAGACAACAAATAAGCTCGTGGTTTATTCATATTCTAAGAATGCCCTTAATACAGTTCCCGACTAATCAACATGCACTGTGACGCATTCAACTGTAATGCTTTACATAAATATCACAGCACTAACCTGTGACATTGTGGCTGATAATATCAAATCAGATAAAGTTTTTTTTATGCTAAATAGGTTATTTTTGCCCAAACTTTCTTCATTTCAATGTTTATGTTCTAACCAAAGTGTTTACATCATCAATAGCTATTACAAATAGTAAAATTATGAATTCTATGTTGAAATACGATTTTTTTCTTATATACATAGTGGTTTTCCAGGATTAATAAGTCAAAGATAATTTTTTTTTTTTATTATATTGTTTTTGTGAAAGATTATGGGTTATGTATAGCTCTGTTTACATTCGCAAGTCAAGGTCAGTGGTGTTTTGATTCTATTATAAAAATTTTACGGTGGCTGCATATTAATGTACTTTTTTTTCATCTTGTACTAGATACATTATTTTTTAGCATTAATGAGACATTCGTTTCTTGATTTCGAAATGAGAAGTTAATTTTTGTGGAAAAATAGACATCAACATAAATGTTCTTTAAGATAGTTCCGAGATAAATAAAGCGTTAACGGAAGAAAATCGAGTTTGCGATTTGAATATAAATTTTTTTATGAACATATTTTTTTTTTATTATGAACAATTACATACTGTGAACTATATTATTAATAGATTGAAATTTTGAAGTATATCTGATATTAGACTGCATTGACTTTTTAATAAAGATTAATTTTCCTCTGTATTCATCATTAAAATTGTAAGTAATTAAAAATCAATTAAACGTCCGTGAAATAAGTTTATAGATGAAAGAATTCGCTTTTCGAATTTTAATCAAAGTAGGTTACATCTTCAAAGTCTTCAATTTTCATAATTTCTTTCCACAGAAATAAGTTAAGGTTTCATGAATGGATTTATTCATTTATTTTTTTCTTCAATCAGGTAAAGAGCTATCAAATTTGAATATGGTGTTCTTGAAAAAACTCTTCACCATTTTAAATTTTAAAGGGACGTACGTAAGGTTGCGAAAAGTTCCACTTGTTGAATTTTACATTGTGAAACCTGATTGAACTGCTTGAAATAATTTTTGGATGAACTAGTTTAAAGTAATGAGTGAAACTTAAGATATTAACAATAGATTTTGGAGATATCCGTCGTGCCAACTATTATCGCCAAAGCGCCAAATGGATTATAAAAATGCATTTTTTAATTTTTAATGTAGACGTTAGCCCTGATGTCCACGAGTATAACCTTCAAGTTGGTGATTATTTTTTTAAGTTCCAAAGACTTGGCGATTATTCTGCCACAGATCACCATTCTGAAATCTTCCTCAAATTCAGTATAAAATATTAAAAATTAGAATAATTGTACTATTTGCCTTTATTCGCGCATTTATTTTCCAAATTGAGACATTGACTGTCTATTTTTTAAGGCGTTAAAACCGAATTCATTGTTGTTTATTTATTATCAAAAAAAAACTGCATTTATTTTTAAAAAATGAATTAGATGCCTTTTGATTTTATAATTTAATTAATATTTAACACATATTAATTAGGACACTGAAACTTAAAATACTGAAACTGAATAAAATAGGAATTCAATCGTTAAATTATAAGTTATTATAACTCGTGTTTCTTTTATCCATGTATTTTATAATGGAAGAGAGAAATACTTTTGTAATAATAATTGTAAAAAAACACAACACATTTAGGTTTTTTTTTTCCAACCATGATTGTTATTATTTTTTATTCTCATAAACTTCGTCTGGCCGTCTGTTTTTGAAGGTATTAAAACAGAATCTGGTGTTATTTATTATTATATTTATAATGTCATTATTATTATAATTTTTATTATTAAAATTATTATTATTTTATTATTATTATAATTATTTATTATTATTATTAGAAGTAGTAGTATTATTATAATTTATTAAAAAAACTATATTTATTTGAAACATATAAATTACCTGTATTTTAATTTTATAACTTGATAAATATCTAACAAAAATTAATTAGGGCACTTCCAGTGACGTAAAAAAATACTGAAACTTAATAAAATGGAAATTCGATAAATTCGAGACTAAAAGTTATTAAAACGCGTGTTTTTTTTTTTTTTTAATCCATAAATTTTAATATGGAGAAAAGAAATACTCCTGAACAATTGTAAGAAAACACAGCACATTCAGAGCTTTTTTTTTTAACCATAACTAATTACTATTTGTTTTTGGATGCTTATGAACTAATAGCAGATGACTTATAAACCTAAACTTAAAGAAATCTAGTTAATCCGATAGTAAAAATAATAAGAAAAAAACTTTTTATCAAATGTATCGAGGAAAAATACATTAACTGACTCCGACAAAAATTAATTTTAGTATTACTTCTCTACATTGAGTGTGATAATTAAAAAAAAACTAATTTCATAGATCAAGGGCTAAAAATATATTAATAATAAACAAGAAATAACATAAATCCTAAACCGTTCGCGAACGTTCTGTATTAAATCTGTTACCACATAGAAACAAAGACAACTGCAATATCTTTTTGGTGTTATTTTATTTACGAAATAATGAGGAAGTAAAAGAAGGGACATGAATATTTAAGACCATTCATAATAACTTGTAAATTAGATGCCGTTGTTTCTGGCCATACTTCTGGCCTTGATGAAATA
Source organism: Parasteatoda tepidariorum (assembly GCF_982258835.1). Lineage (NCBI taxonomy): Eukaryota > Metazoa > Arthropoda > Arachnida > Araneae > Theridiidae > Parasteatoda > Parasteatoda tepidariorum. The sequence goes on along the minus strand of NC_141758.1, from coordinate 76,407,677 downwards.
TTTAGTGACAGCTGAAAAACTATTTATCCTTTCTTTCAAATATTAATATTGGATTTTAGCATTAGATAAATTTTGGTCTTGGAGAAAGATTGGATTTATTCCTGGAAATTGTTTGGAATGCTATAAACAAAGCGAAATACGGAAATTCTGGAAACCTCGCTGACAAGAAATTACTTCTGCTGCCCAATTATTAAAAACGAAATAAATCTATAAATATTAATTTGTTTCTTCGGTTAATATAAATAGTATTAGTATGTTAAATTTGGAGTAATTCTTATCAACTAACTTTTGATAAAATGATCGGATTTTCACTTAACAAGAATTGTTTTCTAGCACAACAGAAAAGTGCCGCTGTTTCTGGTCATACTTTTGGCCTTGATGAAGTATTTATGACATCTGAAAAACTGTTTATCCTTCTTTTTCAAATATTAATATTAGGTTTTAACATTAGATAAATTTCCGCCCTTTGCTTTGAAGAAGGATTGGAATTACTCCTGGAAATTGTTTGGAATAAGTGCGTTATAAACAAAACGAAATACGGAAATTCTGGAGACTTCGATGACAAGGAATGACTTTTGTTCAATTATTAAAAACAAAATAAATCTGTAAATATTAATTTGTTTCTCAGGTTAATGTGAACAGTATTAGTATGTTAAATTTGGAGTAATTCTTAGCAACTAATTTTTGATAAAATGATAGGATTTTCACTTAACAAGAATTGTTATGTAGCACACAAGAAAAGTGCCGCTGTTTCTGGTCATACTTTTGGCCTTGATGAAGTATTTAATTTAGTGACATCAAAACTGTTTGTTCTTTTTTACAAATATTAATATTAGGTTTTAACATTCGATAAATTTTCGCCATTTGCTTTGGAGAAAGATTGGAATTATTCTTGGAAATTGTTTGGAATGCTATAAACAAAGCGAAACGCGGAAACTCTGGAAACCTCGCTGACGAGAAATTACTTTTGCCTAATTATTAAAAACGAAATAAATCTATAAATATTAATTTGTTTCCTTGGTTAATATGAACAGTATTAGTATGTTAAATTCGGAGTAATTCTTAGCAACTAACTTTTGATAAAATGATCGGATTTTCACTTAACAAGAATTGTTATCTAACGCACCAGAAAAGTGCCGCTGTTTCTGGTCATACTTTTGGCCTTGATGAAGTATTTAGTGACAGCTGAAAAATTATGTATCCTTTCTTACAAATATTAATATTAGGTTTCAACATTAGATAAATTTTTGTCATTTGATTTGGAGAAAGATTGGAATTATTCCTAGAAATTGTTTGGAATAAGTGTGCTATAAACAAAACGAAATACGGAAATTCAGGAAACCTCGATGACAAGGAATAACTTTTGCCCAATTATTAAAAACAAAATAAATTTAGGAAATAAGTAAATATTAATTTGTTCCTTTGGTTATTTTGAATAGTGTTAATATGTTAAATTTGGAATAAGTCTTAGTAATTAACTTTTGGTAAAATAATCGGATTTTCGTTTAATGGGAATTATTATCTAACGCGCCAGAAGTATATCGTTGCTGCTAGTCATACTTCTGGCCTTGATGAAATATTTAGTGACAGCTGAAAAACTGCTAATCCTTTCTTACAAATTTTGATATTGGGTTTTAGCACAAGACAAATTTTGGTCATTTGCTTTGGATAAAGATTAGAATTATTCCTGGAAATTCCTCAAAATAAGTGAGGTATGAACAAAACATAATACGAAAATTCAGAAAATCTCGATGACAAAGAATGACTTTTGTCGATTGTTAAAAATGAAAAATCCTGTACATTGGCAAATATTAATTTGCTCTTGAAGCTAATTCTTTTGGTTACTATGCTGTTAATATGTTGTGTTTGGATTAAGTCTTAGCAATCAACTTTTGGTTTAATGACAGGTTTTCGTTTAGTGAGAGTTATTATCTAAAACGGTTCAGAAGCACGTTTCAAAGATGATAATTTTAGATGGTGCTAATGCAATTAATCAAGCTATGATATCAGAAAAAAGAAACTCACTTAAGAATGTAAAAAAAAAAAAATATTTATGTGTGAAAAAAAATGCTCTTCAAGAAGAAAAAAAAAACGTACCTCAAAATCTTAAAATAGTCTAGAAGTGAAGGAAAATGTCCAAATGTCATCAAAATGTGTGCCGATTTATAACTTAAGAAAATAAGGAGAAAACTAGAAAATATAGTTTGGTAAACTATTTTGCTATCTCTGAGGAATTAGATCTATAATATTGTTTAACTTATTTAGCATGATAAATTTTTGGCCTTACGTGCATGTTTAACTAAACTGCGATGACCTTAGCCTCTATAGCGCTTTAAATTTGTAACTTAGGTGGAGGACTTGAAACGTTGTTTAGAACATTTTTTGTGCCGATTTCGCCGAGATAAATATAACTATAGGATCCAAAATGAATGCGAAAATCATACTTATAATTCGCGCAACAAAGCTAAAAAAAATTAATAAATAAATATAAAACACAAATAAATAAATAAAAAATTCCGCAACACATTTCGAACTTTACATAAAATCTTTATAAAATTTGGAATTGTGTAGAAATTTTTCACAAACACCTTTATTCAAATTTAAGAGCTCTTAAACCGCAGAAGAAAAAAAAATTATAAATAAAAACCGCTTCTTATTTCTTAGAAAAAATTACAAAAATTAAAGACTTTCAAGATGTAACCTATTTTGATAAAATTCGAAAAGCGCTTTCTTTTACTTTTATCGAATTTATGCTTGTTATTTATTTGTATGTTGTATTTATTTGTATTCGAAAAACGTATTCTTTTATTATCCAAAAAAACTTAAATAAGATGCACTGCTTAACCAAAACGTCAAAAATTTCTCAACACATTACTTTTTACATAGTTCTGCGATTGTTATATTAAAAACTGACAATGAATAGTTTTTAAAGACCGAAATAATATAAAATATATTGGCGTAATAAAAAAAAAATTTAAGTTTCAGTCCTTTGAAACTGAAGAAAAGCTTCATCTATCCACGGGCCGTAAAAGTCAGTCCAATTCTTCTCTAGAAAATTCTATAGCTTTTCTTCACCTAACAGAATGTCTTCCATTTCCCCCGCCATTCAAATTTCACTCTTTCCCTTTATCATCAAAAGCATAAAAATATCCGAAAATCTAAACCTCCGAAAGAAGCCTTTCAAAAACTCGGATCATATACTTTTGAAAGAAGCGGATTTTCGAACATCTGACATCGCGCACATAAAAATTGCAAACGATAAAACAGGATTCTTTCTTCTTTCCTTTTTGGCAACATTCTCAAGAGTTCGGAAAAATAAAAAATTGTTACGCGGGAAACTAGCCAACAATATTTTCTAGAAGAATTTCGAAAAAGGCACTGAGATAAGCAATTGTAGTTTTTAACTACCCTAAAAAAAAACTAAATCCTGTTACAAAAAAAAACGCCATTTCTTACCCAACTAAGACAAAAAGCATTAAATTTTTTTGTTTCAGTTTAATTCGTTTTGGTAGATTATTCAGATATCTCAGTTGAGTTGAGCTATACAATTAAAAACTATACAAGAAGAAATGAGGGCAGGTGATAAGGGTAAGATTGTTTTTCCATCACTCTTTCGTACCCTTCAAGTTTATTCCTGAGTGCATAAAGAAGATAAAGTCAGCTAAAATAGTGCTAACCAGGTTTCTAGGTCTCTGTAAATTTATGGGGCTATATTTTACGAGCTCTTCACCAGAAGGTTTTTTAGTTTTTCTGATCTAGTAGAAAGTAGAATCCTTCAGTTCTGTTTAATTCCTAATAAATCTATTTTAAGAAAAACTAATAATGTTATAAACTTACTTAAATATGGTGATGCATTGTACATTCAAATTCTAAAAAACATTATTCAGAAGTAATTTAAAATGTAGAGCGAAAATTCGATTTATTATTATTATTATTATTTTAATTTTTTAACTATTGCACATTATCTTATAATGGAAGACTTCTATGGAATAATTGATTAGTGATAAAAAAAAAAGTTCAGTTGCTCAAAACCAAATATCCACTTATCGGTGAGAGGATGAATTATAATGCAGTGTTTCAAAAATGACCGAAAGAAAACTCAATTAAAGTAAAATGAGTTTGCTGCGTTCTGCTTCGGAAACTAGTTAAAGTTTTTCTAGCCGATTTTTTAAAATTTGTTTCGTCAACAGTTTTTACTGATGAGGGTATATGTAAAACATTTTTTTCTGTTAATTGTCAGACCATATCAACTGAAATGTTTTAACAGAAATTTGTTAATTTTGTTTTCCCACATGCCACGTTGTTACTGCAAATGGGTATTAAAAATGATGTGTTTAAGTTTTTCACAGTTAGGAAAGACTTTAGATGAAAAATCTTGTTAATAATTTTGAAACACAATGAGGATAAATACCTGGTTTCTTGGTCAATAAGCAGCAAAAAGTTTATTGAAGGTTGCAAATCTCCTTCCGTTTTTTCTGTAATTGATTTTTCTAATCATCAGGTAGGAAACCTGAGAGAAAGCCGTACTTTCCTCGTAACAATTAAATATTACATTAATTTATCGTTTGTGTTTCTAGACCTTTTTTCCAACAAAGAAATTGTGGTATTTTTTATATTGTTTTGCCTACAACGCAATCATGGTGTTTTTCACGTCTTTTTGCCGATATTGAAATTGTGGTGTTTTCCACAAAAATGCTGTCTTAAAGAGTGGCTTATCATTATTTAGCTTTAATTAAATTCAAAACGAAAAACAGAAAAGTGGCAAAGAAGTACTTAAAAATTTTCTATTAATTGATTAATGAATAAAAAGTTTTGTTTTGATAATAAAATGTGGGATAACAGCTTAACATTAGCAAGGAAGGGGCATATCATTATTCCAATTTAGTTCAGCTGCCAAAAGGCTAACCAAGAGAGGTTTTCGTGGTTTTCAGATCCACTTAAGCAATTATGAGTTAAAGTCTTTAAAAAATCATCAATGAAAGTTTGTTTTTCTGGGTTAATCAGAGCTTGAGAGAGAAGTCTTCTGAGTTCAGTGACTCTAAAGTAAACATTTTTGCTGGAAATCCACTTGGGTATATTTTCTTATCATCTGTGATGATAGACTAAACGAGCAATCTTGTTAAAGTAATAATCATGTTCATCATATAGAACTACAATTAATAATCCGTAAACTTTTAAAACTTGAAATCCACAAAACGAGTTTTACAATGAGCTTGTATAATTAATGTATCGATTTGAATAATACTTAATGGAGAAGAAAATAATAATAAGAAAATAGTAAAACTTATCTAAACTAGACAAAAAAACAAGGACATATTATGGTCATTTATGAAATCAATTCCTGAAACTGATTTAATATGGCAGATTGTCTTAATTAAACATAATTATAGAATGATCATTTTTTTGTTTTAATTGCGTGTTTTGAAAAATTCACATTAATAGTGTTGTGAACTGACTATATTTTGTTTTTTGAAAAATTAGAGGCGTAATTATAATAACTCTTAATAATTAATTATTATTTAATGACAAAAAATATTCACAAATAACCAAAACAATCTCTTAATATTTAATTAAATAATGTCTTTTTTTACAGGAACGGTTCTAAAATTGCATCATAATCTCAAAGGAATTATTCTTATAAGAAACTTTATTTTGTAATCAGGTTTATAAGTAAAGGTTTTAAGTTTTCAAAGTACAAGTTAAAGTTCAGGTTTATTAGTCAGGTCTTAAAGATTAGGTTCATAAAATATCTGAAAAGCGTCAGTTTGTTTAATTATTTATTAATATATTATAAATCGGAATTCAGCAAATATTTTAGTAAATGAAGTAAGTCACTAGATATTTGTAGTGTTTTGAAATTTTGCATTGCGTTTATAAATAAAATGTTACGATTTTTTTTAAAAATTTTTTTACTATTGACTTTTTCAACGAAAATGGACTTTTTTTTAAAAATAATTTTCTAGTTGATGATTTTGCTACTTTTAGTATGAAAAATATTATAGAAAAATTCAACTTAGGAGTAAATGAGTAAGACTAAATAATTTAAATTTGTTTATGAATTTCAAGTTTCAAAAAAATTTACTTATCATTAGAGTTATATCAAAATTTAAGCAAAAATTCAATTTGTGTTCAAAGTTTTAACAAAACAAAAAAAAAAGCAGTTTAAATTTTAAACTAAAATTATTTCCTTTACAAAATAATTTTTAAATCACTTTAAAAAGAATTTCATTTCAAGAAATTGGGATCTCAGAATTAAAAACTGCTAACTACATTGTCACTTTTGAATTTTTCTTGAATGTGCTATTTTAAATTAGGACGGATTAAAAAACATAATTTTTTGTAAACTAAAATATATCTCATAGAGTAAAAGAAAAGCAATAAGCTGACTTCACATATAAGAAAAAAATTATAATACTCAAAATGTAACCAGCAATGGTTATTAAACCATATGTTTGTCCGTGACAAATTCCAATGCTTGAAATTAAATAATTTCAAATCGATATTTTGTGAATGATACGAATTTAGACTAGAGACAAAATATTTTTCAGCGATGTAAATAATATAATTGATATAAATTGTTGTTAGTTTGTACGGGGACTAACTAAATAATAGAGACTCTTTTAAATGTAAATAATAAAAATTCGATTTGAGAAAAAAAAATGCTGCATTTGCTTAACTGTTATTAAAAAAACAATAAATATGGGTACTTTGTGTTCAAATAGTTTCTTATTTAACAACAAGATGGCGTGAGCAGCATCTGCCACAGAAGAAATCGATAGAATGTAGTTTCCAGTTCACCTACTGGCAAAGTTTGGAACTATTTGAACGAAATATTTGCTTATTTTTATTATTTATTGCTTCGCTAACAAAAATGTAGTTAGTTATCGGCACTCGGCACATTTTTATTTTTCTTATCATGCAATTATTGTTTGCGTTGAAAATGGATCAGTGGTTTAGTGGACGCCCTGTAAATTGTGTAAAATGTTAATAAATATTATATTATTTTTGTAAATAGTGTTAAATTAAAATAAATAAAACTACGTCAATGGTTTATAAATTGTAATATTAGATCTCAAATTATAAATATACATTCATTAAATATGAATAAGTTTGCCTTAATATAGAAAACTTAGTGTAACATTGCTATTATATTTTAGAAAATTAACATTTTCTAACATTTTATAATTAACATTTACATTTATTATTTTTAACATTTTATAATTTTTTTAAAATTCCGTTTTATTATTTTGTAATTAATTAAAGTTTTAAGAAGCACGTAAGGCACAAATGGAATGAAAATAAATAAATAAATAAAGCTCAGGCATGCTAGCGTGAAAAATACTCTCCGGTAGTTAACATGGTTACAGTGAATTTACGTTAAATGATGGAGCACCGCTATTCCTGCATTTGATTCGGATCCAACAAGTAACTTATTATACCTCATTCTTTTAAATTTCAACAGCAGTTGAAGTCAGTTTGGCACAGCAACTCGGTGATTTAATTTCTGTGTAATGTGCATGGAACAGGTGATCTTATAATTAATTCTAGCAAGCGACAAATTCCTAAAATAGAAAGTTCTTTCCTTTCTTCTTTTTTTTCGAATAGTCGTTTGCATCTTCGTAGGTGCGCAATCATAAATAAAGTTTTTTAAACTTTATAACATCATTATATATATATATATATATATATATATATATATATATATATATATATATATATATATATATATATATATATATATATATATATATATATATATATATATATATATATATATATATATATATATATATATATATATATATATATATGTAATAGATAAAAAAAAAATTTATCAATTTTTATTGGAGGAAAATAAACATCCTTGCTAACAAAATATTTCAATTATTTGAAAGAGTTCATGCAGGAGATATAAGTGATAAGATAAAACGATTTTATTGTGTAACCGTCGTTGAGCAGCTGACGCAATTTTGAGTTTGCGACTACTAATGTTCAATTCCGCAGCTTTATAATTTTGATCCCAATCCAGAAGACAAGGGTACTCTTGGATTAAGTATTAAGAAAAATCTGCCTTCGTGGAGGACTTTTTGATGTTACTAACCGGGATTTGCGTGACATGGAGAAAAAAAACACGAAAACCGACGACAAGGTTAAGTTAAAAGTATAGAGAAACATGGAAAATAATAAAGATTAATGAAAAGAGAAAATTAAAAATTATTAAAATAAAAATAAAGTTCAGAATTTATAATAATTGTGCTACATATATATTGCGTTTTAACAAGGCACTTACATTTTTGAATTCTTGGCAACTGTATGAAACAATTTTCAACGCTAGTTTTAATTTTTATAAAGAATAATTTTGCTGAATTTATTAAATAAAAAAATTAAATTAAATTAAAAAACAACCCATTACATTTAGAAAATAGAATGTCTTGTAACAACAGTCTCTAATATATGTATACTTTTCGAATCCTTGTCAAAAATGAACTTGCAGGTAAAGTATGGTTTACATTTTACGCTCTGATACACATTAGAAGACGCAAATGATAATAATTTAAGCGAAGAAAATATACACATAAATATACACATACATATACACGGGTCTGGTTCATTTAATCGACAATCACTTCATCGACAGGCCATTTCATCGACACCACTTCATCGACAGGCCATTTCATCGACTAGGTCATTTCGTCGACAGGCCGTTTCCTCGACAGGGTTGTTTCGTCGACAGGCCATTTCGTCGACAGGGTCATTTCGTCGACAAGTCATTTCGTCGACAAGTCATTTCGTCGACAGGGTCATTTCGTCGACAGGATCATTTCGTCGACAAGTCATTTCGTCGACAGGGTCATTTCGTCGACAAGTCATTTCGTCGACAAGTCATTTCGTCGACAGGGTCATTTCGTCGACAGGGTCATTTCGTCGACAGGATCATTTCGTCGACAAGTCATTTCGTCGACAGGGTCATTTCATCGACAGGGTCATTTCATCGACAGGGTCATTTCATCGACAGGGTCATTTCGTCTACAGGGTCATTTCGTCGACAAGTCATTTCGTCGACAGGGTCATTTCATCGACAGGGTCATTTCGTCGACAAGTCATTTCGTCGACAGGGTCATTTCGTCGACAGGGTCATTTCGTCTACAGGGTCATTTCGTCGACAAGTCAATTCATCGACAAGGTCATTTCATCGACAGGGTGATTTCGTCGACAAGTGATTTCGTCGACAGGATCATTTCAACGACAGGGTCATTTCGTCGACATGGTCATTTCGTCGACAAGTGATTTCGTCGACAGGGTCATTTCGTCGACAGGGTCATTTCGTCGACAGGGTCTTTTCATTGACAGGGTCATTTCGTCGACAGAGTCATTTCGTCGACAGGGTCATTTCGTCGACAAGTCATTTCATCGACAAGTCATTTCATCGACAAGGTCATTTCATCGACAGGGTCATTTCGTCGACAAGTGATTTCGTCGACAGGGTCATATCTTCTGCAATTGATTTCGTCGACAAGTGATTTCGTCGACAGGGTCTTTTCATTGACAGGGTCGTTTCCTCGACAAGGTCATTTCGTCGACAGGGTCATTTCGTTGATAGTGTCATGCGTAATTCTGAAACTATTTTAGAGATTTAATCTAAATATTTCTATTATTAATGAGAAAAATGCACTTATTTAATCTTATACTAAAATAAAATTCTTTATGGCTGTTTATTGTTCCAATTGCACTAAAAAAAGTTCGCTTTTTAAATTAATTAATAGGTAGTTGAGAAGCGTTTAAACGGTTGATGTATCGAAATCTACATTTCTATATCTAAATCGTAATAGCTCGACACTTATTTTCAGGATAGGTAAGGATTGTCTTCAGAACATTACCAAGCATGATATCCGGACCGTGGTCACTAGTTAATATAGTGTGACGTTAACAATCAAATTGTTTTTAATATCAAATCAAATTAATAAAATATATTTTTAGAATTAAAAATAATAAAAATATATTACAATCAAAATTTAGACACTATTTCAAGCAGGGGAAAGCTAAATTTATTGCTGTAAAAAGTTTGAACATTTTTACATAAATTTTAACAAAAACATAGACTTCAGTCGAATTCTCACAGAAATGAAAATAATCATAGACCTAATTATTATATTTGCATAAGTAGAAAAAAAAATTCGTCCCGCAGTGGACTGATCGTTAAGACACGGTTCCCAGCAGATCACCGAAGTCAAGCATCACTGACTGCGGTCAGTGTGCGGGTGGGTGACCACTTGGATCAGTCTGCGAAGAGACCGAGGGTGTGAGGTATGGGTCCTCGTTAAACTGTGCTACCGTAAAGTGCTCGACTTCGCGCGTAGGTCGTCGGGCTACCGAAGCGGGGGTGCCATCCCCTCCGCAGAGGATCAAAATTGTGATGGCATGTCTTCGGATCATCCTCCGGGATGTTTCCCAGACCGTCGCCTATAGCCCATTGTGCAGCTCTAGTGCGACGTAAATTAGCAGCAACAACAACAACTGAACAAGCCAGGAGGCTCAAAACTAAAATGCAGAAAAAATGAAAATAAAAAATGCATATATATTTAAAATATCAAATTTGTTCAGTAGACTACAAATGAGAAAAAATAATTATGAAAATTTTCACACATAGCGAAAACCACAAGGGCAAAATTTCACAAAATGTTCTATCAACATTCAAAATTCCACTTTTTTCGTTTTGGTAACAAAAATTCACATTTATTTTTCAGAACACATATCAAACATGATATTTAAAAACATTTCCATTTCCGATTACACTTTCTAAAGGACTTATTGCTCGCCTTTAAAATATATGCTCTCACCGCAAATTTTATTAATTTAAATAAATTTTTATTCTCTGGCAAGTCGAAAAGAAAAACATTTTAATATTTGATTAAAAAAACAAGTTTGCTGAACTTATTTTAATAAAACATTAAATGAGAATAAAATCAGATGCATATGGATAACTCTCCTCAATTGTAAACTCAAAAGTCAATTTATTTGTTATATCGTAATAAATTGCGTTTTTCCCCAAATGTTTTAGATCATAAAAACCAATTAGACAGGTTTCCTCCCCTCCTCTGATTTAGAACCATTTTTTATATCATTTCGATTGCATCGCATACCGAGAATGTGGAGTCATTGTAAGTTTTTTTTTTCTTTTCTACATTAACGAAGTTTATTTTATAAGGTAAAAGAACTTATAAATGTTTAGGGAACATATAGGACAAAATACATATTAAACTATTAAACGCCAAAACGTTATAAATAATTAATTAAATAAGAAATAAAATAAACTGGAAATGCGAGAACAAGATTTTTGTTTCAAATAACATTTCATTTAAATTTTATAAGAATTGTCAGAAACTTCCCTCTTCAGCAGCATAGTTGACAAAGACATGAGGAAGAGGATTAGAACAAAAAATTTCATCAACATTATTTCCCAATATGTTTTTCAAGTTGGATTTTCATTTTATTTTTCCCCACATGCATTTTTTTCCTAGATTTTTATAATACTAGGAAGTTCAGCCCCTTGCTCACTTCGCTCGCCAACCTTCGTAATAGCCACTCATACAACTTAGTTTGTTTTTTTACTATATCGATCTTTTTTTTAAAGAGAAAATGTGTCGACGAAACAACCCTGTCGAGGAAACGGCATGTCGACAAAATGACCTAGTCGATGAAATGGCCTGTCGATGAAGTGATTGTCGATGAAATGAATGCGACCCAAAAAATCATAAGACTAGTTTCAAAATTACGCACGACTTTGCCTACAAAATAATCTTTTCTTAATATTGTCAAATGACCCTGTCGACAAAGCTACCCTGCCGACGAAATGATTTGTCGATGAAATGACCCTGTCGAGGAAACGATCATGTCGACGAAATGACTTGTCGACGAAATGACCCTGTCGACGAAATGACTTGTCAACGAAATGACACTGTCGACGAAATGATTAGTCGATGAAATGATTTTTGGACGAAATGACCCTGTCGACGAAATGATCCTGTCAATGAAAAGACCCTGTCGACGAAATGACTTGCCGACGAAATGACCCTGTCGACTAAATGACTTGTCGACAAAATGACCCTGTCGACGAAATGACCCTGTCGAAGAAACGATCATGTCGACGAAATGACTTGTCGACGAAATGACCCTGTCGACGAATTGACTTGTCAACGAAATGACCCTGTCGACGACATGACTTCTCAACGAAATGACCCTGTCGACGACATGATTAGTCGATGAAATGATTTTTGGACGAAATGACCCTGTCGACGAAATGATCCTGTCAATGAAAAGACCCTGTCGACGAAATGACCCTGTCGACGAAATGACCCTGTCGAGGAAATGACCCTGTCAATGAAAAGACCTTGTCGACGAAATCAATTGCCGAAGAAATGACCCTGTCGACGAAATGATTTGTCGATGAAATGACCCTGTCGAGGAAACGATCATGTCGACGAAATGACTTGTCGACGAAATGACTTGTCAACGAAATGACCCTGTCGACGAAATGATTTGTCGACGAAATGACCCTGTCGACGAAATGATCCTGTCAATAAAAAGACTCTGTCGACGAAATGACTTGTCGACAAAATGACCCTGTCGACGAAATGACCCTGTCGACGAAATGACCCTGTCGAGAAAAAGGCCCTGTCAATGAAAAGACCCTGTCGACGAAATCACTTGTCGACGAAATCAATTGCCGAAGAAATGACCCTGTCGACGAAATCACTTGTCGACGAAATGACCCTGTCGACGAAATGACCCTGTCGAGGAAATGACCCTGTCAATGAAAAAACCTTGTCGACGAAATCACTTGTCGACGAAATCAATTGCCGAAGAAATGACCCTGTCGACGAAATGATTTGTCGATGAAATGACCCTGTCGAGGAAACGATCATGTCGACGAAATGACTTGTCGACGAAATGACCCTGTCGACGAAATGACTTGTCAACGAAATGACCCTGTCGACGAAATGATTTGTCGACGAAATGACCCTGTCGACGAAATGACCCTGTCGACGAAATGACCCTGTCGAGAAAAAGGCCCTGTCAATGAAAAGACCCTGTCGACGAAATCACTTGTCGACGAAATCAATTGCCGAAGAAATGACCCTGTCGACGAAATCACTTGTCGACGAAATGACCCTGTCGACGAAATGACTTATCGACGAAATGACCCTGTCGACGAAATGACTTGTCGACGAAATGACCCTGTTGACGAAATCACTTGTCGACGAAATCAATTGCCGAAGAAATGACCCTGTCGACGAAATCACTTGTCGACGAAATGACCCTGTCGACGAAATGACCCTGTCGACGAAATGATATGTCGATGAAATGACCCTGTCGACGAAATGACTTGTCGACGAAATGACCCTGTCAATAAAAAGACTGTCGACGAAATGACTTGTCGACGAAATGACCCTGTCGACGAAATGACCCTGTCGACGAAATGATCCTGTCAATAAAAAGACTCTGTCGACGAAATGACTTGTCGACGAAATGACCCTGTCGACGAAATGACCCTGTCGACGAAATGACCCTGTCGAGAAAAAGGCCCTGTCAATGAAAAGACCCTGTCGACGAAATCACTTGTCGACGAAATCAATTGCCGAAGAAATGACCCTGTCGACGAAATCACTTGTCGACGAAATGACCCTGTCGACGACATGACTTCTCAACGAAATGACCCTGTCGACGACATGATTAGTCGATGAAATGATTTTTGGACGAAATGACCCTGTCGACGAAATGACTTGTCGACGAAATGACCCTGTCGACGAAATGACCCTGTCGACGAAATGACCCTGTCGACGAAATGACTTGTCGACGAAATGACCCTGTCGACGAAATGACCCTGTCGACGAAATTTCCCTGTCGACGAAATGACTTGTCGACGAAATGACCCTGTCGACGACATGACTTCTCAACGAAATGACCCTGTCGACAACATGATTAGTCGATGAAATGATTTTTGGACGAAATGACCCTGTCGACGAAATGATCCTGTCAATGAAAAGACCCTGTCGACGAAATGACCCTGTCGACGAAATGACCCTGTCGAGGAAATGACCCTGTCAATGAAAAGACCTTGTCGACGAAATCAATTGCCGAAGAAATGACCCTGTCGACGAAATGATTTGTCGATGAAATGACCCTGTCGAGGAAACGATCATGTCGACGAAATGACTTGACGACGAAATGACTTGTCAACGAAATGACCCTGTCGACGAAATGATTTGTCGACGAAATGACCCTGTCGACGAAATGATCCTGTCAATAAAAAGACTCTGTCGACGAAATGACTTGTCGACGAAATGACCCTGTCGACGAAATGACCCTGTCGACGAAATGACCCTGTCGAGAAAAAGGCCCTGTCAATGAAAAGACCCTGTCGACGAAATCACTTGTCGACGAAATCAATTGCCGAAGAAATGACCCTGTCGACGAAATCACTTGTCGACGAAATGACCCTGTCGACGAAATGACCCAGTCGAGGAAATGACCCTGTCAATGAAAAAACCTTGTCGACGAAATCACTTGTCGACGAAATCAATTGCCGAAGAAATGACCCTGTCGACGAAATGATTTGTCGATGAAATGACCCTGTGGAGGAAACGATCATGTCGACGAAATGACTTGTCGACGAAATGACCCTGTCGACGAAATGACTTGTCAACGAAATGACCCTGTCGACGAAATGATTTGTCGACGAAATGACCCTGTCGACGAAATCACTTGTCGACGAAATCAATTGCCGAAGAAATGACCCTGTCGACGAAATCACTTGTCGACGAAATGACCCTGTCGACGAAATGACTTATCGACGAAATGACCCTGTCGACGAAATGACTTGTCGACGAAATGACCCTGTTGACGAAATCACTTGTCGACGAAATCAATTGCCGAAGAAATGACCCTGTCGACGAAATCACTTGTCGACGAAATGACCCTGTCGACGAAATCACTTGTCGACGAAATGACCCTGTCGACGAAATGACCCTGTCGACGAAATGATTTGTCGATGAAATGACCCTGTCGACGAAATGACTTGTCGACGAAATGACCCTGTCAATAAAAAGACTGTCGACGAAATGACTTGTCGACGAAATGACCCTGTCGACGAAATGACCCTGTCGACGAAATGATCCTGTCAATAAAAAGACTGTCGACGAAATGACTTGTCGACGAAATGACCCTGTCGACGAAATGACCCTGTCGACGAAATGACCCTGTCGAGAAAAAGGCCCTGTCAATGAAAAGACCCTGTCGACGAAATCACTTGTCGACGAAATCAATTGCCGAAGAAATGACCCTGTCGACGAAATCACTTGTCGACGAAATGACCCTGTCGACGAAATCACTTGTCGACGAAATGACCCTGTCGACGAAATCACTTGTCGACGAAATGACCCTGTCGACGAAATCACTTGTCGACGAAATGACCCTGTCGACGAAATGACTTGTCGACGAAATGACCCTGTCGACGAAATGGCCTGTCGACGAAACAACCCTGTCGAGAAAACGGCCTGTCGACGAAATGACCTAGTCGATGAAACGGCCTGTCGAGGAAGTGGTGTCGATGAAATGGCCTGTCGATGAAGTGATTGTCGATGAAATGAATGCGACCCCATATACACATACCACGAAGAAAATATTGTTGAAATCCGTCGAATCACTAGTGGCGGAGGTGGGATGAAAAATATTAAAAGCAGTTTGACTAAATGAGGAAGCTTGAAGGTGATTTTAATAAGCACTTTCAGCTCCGCTTTAATTTCTTTCAAACAGGTTTTGATTCAGCCTTTCTCGTTAATTACCCGTCAAATTTTGATCTTTCTTTTTCCTCGCTTAAACGTCAATTAGCTATCCAGAAAGGGTAAACCCTTTTTTTTTACAAGGTTTCTAAAAATATATGTTAATGGCAGTGATTGCAGAACACCATACTTGTTTGAAACATTTCTCGTATTGTGCATGAGTTTTTTCGAGATGTCTATTACCAGTAATTTTACGCGCTATCAAAAGTTTCAATGTTTTTATCAAACTTCAGCGCTTCACTAATTGGATTACTTTATGAAATTTAGTAAATTACTACATTTTTTATAACAGCCGAGGTAGCTTAACAAAAAGCGATCCGATACCCAGCTTGCATCGACCACAGCCCTGACGTAGAATATCCTCAGTGGTTCATCATAGGTTAAAATCCCCTTTCCGTCGCATTAACTGTGAGGTTTCTTCGTGGTTTTCCTCTCTATATAACGAATATAGGGCCGGGATAGCCTGGTTGGTAGGGCACTGGTCCCATGTCCAAGAGCTCGTGGGTTCGATCCCCGCAGGCCGAAGACTCCCCGTGGAATAAATGGTGACTGATGCACGTTAAATCTGTGGAGTCGCAAAGTCCTCCATGTTCCCATAACAAATCAATACCTCTGGGGGTACTGATCCAGGAGTTTCCTTGTCTTCTGGATTGGTTCAAAACTACAAGGCTACGGAGGTGAACATTAGTAGTCGTAAACCCAAAAATTGGGTCTGCTGTTCAACGACGGATATAAAAAAATATATGCAACGAATATATATGCGAATATAATATGCAACGAATATGTGAGTTAGTTGCATCAAAAATTCCTTCCAAAGGCTAGTTTGTTCCAGCGCTTGATCGCGGAGATTCTTTGTCTTCTGGGTTGGGTTGAAAGTTACAAGGACACGGATTTGTACTCTGATAGTCGCAAACCCGAAAATGGATTGGTTATAAAAAGTTCAGCCATAAAATAAAATTAAATTTTTTTAAAGAAATGTTAATACTTCATTATTACATAAGGTCTATTACTACTACCAGGGGGCGTAGCCAAATTATTCAACAAAAAATAAGCACTTTTCAAGCACTCAAAAAATATTTTTAAGCACTTAAAAAAAATATAATTAAGCAGGGTTGGAAAGTTTTTGACAATTGACGGTTTTATCTTGTTTTTACAGTCATGTCAAAAAAACAAATTGGCATTGTTTTTGACAATTGTCAAAAATCATGAAATTTTGAATCATGTAAAACGAATGGCATTTGCATACGCTAAGGACTGACAATACGCCGAAATAGATTGGGGTTGAAATAATTGTGAAAACGTTGAATAGAACAATGTGAACTGTGTCTTTTTGCTCAATTCGTTACGAAAATCAACATGGTAAAGGAAAAATCTCATTTTGATTGTTGTTGTTGTTGTTAATTTACGTCGCACTAAATCTGCACAATGGGCTATTGGCGACGGTCTGGGAAACATCCCGGAGGATGATCCGAAGACATGGCATCACAATTTTGATCCGCTGCGGAGGGGATGGCACCCCCGCTTCGGTAGCCCGACGACCTGCGCGCGAAGTCGAGCACTTTACGGTAGCACAGTTTAACGAGAACCAATACCGCACACCCTCGGTCCCTACGCAGACTGATCCAAGTGGTCACCCACCCGCACACTGACCATAGCCAGTGATGCTTGAGTTCGGTGATCTGCTGTGAACCGTGTCTTAACGATCAGTCCACTGCGGGACAATCTCATTTTGAAAAAGGGAAAATAAAGCACTTTTTAAAAGCATCCAATGAAAAAAAGCACATTTAAGGGCTTTTAAAAAGTAAAAATTGAAAATAAGCACTTTTTAAGAACGCTACGCACCCTGTACTAAGATAAGAGTATTTGATGGGGGGTGGGGGATTTCTTGGTCAAAAAGAACTATAATGGTCAAGAAAGTTACAAAACGATTTTCAGGTTTAAAAAAAAAAAAAAAAAAAAAAATACATGCTAATTTCTTCTCCCTCCTCCCCTCGAGTTTTGTTTCGAAAATTTTTCCTTTATTTGACTGAGTTATCTCAAAAAAAGCTCCATATTTTAGTCAAAGGAATTATCGCTGGAGAGATTTATTTTCATAACCTGAAACCTAAAACGATTTATTTAGTGTTCTAAAAAGAAATCATAAATTTTCAGCCTCTAAGGGCACGTAATTAAGAATAAATGCTTTAAAAGCTGATTCTAAATATAACTTCTCCCCGACTAACAGAGAAAAAGAAATAAAGAAAGAGAGACAAAGCCGATAACTCATTTCAGGCGACCTTGAGTCTTTTTGCACGATTTACGCTTGTGTTTACGTTGTACTTCCGTGCTTTTCTCATAGTTATGACAGCTCCTGCTCAATTTTCTTTTTTTTTTCTCAAAAATATTTCTTAAAATTTTAAAGAAAGTGTATCGATTAAGTCGAATCGTATTTAAAGTCTTTTACATATATATAAATTATTGACTATAATAAAACTGTTTTGATCGAAACGCGTGTTGCGGATTAAGCTCATGGGCGTCGTTGGGGAAATTAATAGAAATTAATTTATAGAAATTAATAGAATTAAAATAATAATTAATAGAATTAATTAATAGAAATCTCTAAAAGACCCCTTCCGCGATGGCTTAGGGCAGTGTTTCCCAAAGTATGGTACGCGTACCCCCAGATGTACGGGAACAGTTTAGCGGGGGTACGCGTTCTTATGCGAAATATCTTGCAACATGAAAATTTCAAAAAATTTTATTTGAAAACAAAACTAGTCATGTAAATTTACGATTACATATTTCTCTATTGATTATTTTTTGCAGAGTTAACAGTTAATAATTAGTGGTTTCAACAGCCAGTTGTAATTTTTAACTTTTGTGCCTTTTTATAGTAAAAAATACATTCATTTTTTAATTAAGGGTACACAACGTTACGAAGAGTTTAGAAAGGGTACACAAAATTCATAAGTTTGGGAAACACTGTCTTAGGGGATAAGCGTTTGCCTTCCAATGAGCTGAACCGGGGTTCGATCCCGGCGATGGCTGGTCGATATGAATTCCTCATCCGGCTTGCACCGACCACAGTGCTGATGTGAAATATCCTCAGTGGTAGACGGATCATGGGTTAGAGTCCCCTTGCCGTTAGGCTAACCGTGGGAGGTTCTCGCGCTCTTCCTTTTAACGCAAATGCGTGTTAGTTCCATCAAAAAGTCCTCCACAAAGGCGAATTTCTTCCACTACTTGATCCAGGAGTTCCCTCGTCTTCTGGATTGTGTTAAAAATTACAAGGTTACGGAGTTGAACATTAGTAGTCGTAAATCCAAAAAATGGGTCGGCTGTTCAACGACGGTAATTAAAAATTGAATCCGCATCGATTTAAATTCATCAAAGTTAAAAACGGGAAAAAGATAAAAGCTAACAATCTTTCTTTGCAAATATTTGCAGAAGTAAGAATTTTTTTTCTTCCTACGCGCGAAATTCAGGAAGCTATTATTGTGGCTATGTTTTATAATTTCGACCCCTCAAAAATCGGAATCTGGCAAAGCTCATGTTTAAACTGCTTAAGTTTCTAGGTCATTTTTAAAAGTGGTATACCTATTTAATAATACCAAACCCAACCTCACTCCCATCTTATTAGGTGGGGGACAAGTTCGTAGAAAAGAAATGTTTCTACGTCATTTTTAACTATTGAGAGTGGATAGATTAATGGATATAGTTGGATTAAAAATATCAAATAGATATTTAAAACTAAAGCTCATAATTCCAATGTAATTTCGTTTATTTAATTAAATTCTGTAATAAAAAGTAGGGGCTTCTAGTGAAGATTTTGAATCCCCTTCCCCAAGGGGCAGAGCTGGAATGTTCAGCCTAGGATTCAGTCTAATAACAACGAACTGATCTGAATTAGTATTCTAATTTTCATTCTTAATATCAAAGTTACCTTTCTAAAATCCCTGTTTCTTATAAATTTATTTTCAAATTTTGTAGGGCATGGAGTAACGTAGAAAGAAAAACGTAATTGTAGTTTATTTAACTGCCGTTCACAAATGATGTCATATTTGAAGAGGAGACAAGAGGTTTGAGAAATTGTGACAGTTCACGAAAAGGAGAGGGGCGGACGGGTAGCCAGAAAGTGTGACATCACAACTTTTTTTAAAAAAACTGTTTGATTAAATATTTTAATCTTTTTTTATATTCCCCCCCCCCCATCAAAATACGTTCGCATTCAATTATTATTACCGTTCTGATCACAAATGTCATTAAAACACATAATTAAAGTTTAAAAATAAAATTTTAAATAACATGTGTTTTGTTTCTAAACTGCTAGTATATGTTTATGTTATATAGTGTGACGTGTCAAGATAGGGTAAGGGTATGGTGAAATGAGACAAAAAGGAGGAGGGTGTCAAAATTAATTTTAAAAAAATTTAACATTGGAGACTTTAGTATATAGCGTTTGCCTTACGTTAACCTTCATTTTGCACCCTTACGATTTGTAGAATTTAAGCGTTGTGAAACTCAAAAAGCGTTATCAATAGCGTTCGGGGAAATAGTAACGCCTTTATGGACGGCCCCTAGCTTAAAAATATCAAGCATATTCGTGTTTATTTATTTTTGATCTGATGTATATTCCTCAAGATAATTCCGTTTTAAGTACCCCATTTTCAATTTTGTCGATTACAGTGCCATCTGTATACTAAAATACAAACCTTATTAGGTCAAATTGGATTGTTCCAGGAAAGAACCCAGAAGTTGATGTTTTAGCGATTCAATATTCAATTTGGATTATAAATTCCTAGTGCCCTGTAGCATCCAAATAGAGTCTCGGTGCTGCCATCTAGTGAGGCAGAAACTAGACGCCCAAAAAAACATGGCCAACGATATCTCACCCATTGTGGTGGTCCTGAAAGAGTGGATACCACTTCTGGAGAACGCACTAGGTCTGCTCATCGGGAAAACTGATTGTGCAGCTCATAGGAAATAAAAAAAATATATTCAATTTGATATCTCTGAAGCACGCATAGTTTTAGAATATTAACCCGAACGCGAATCATGTTTCTTGAGACATTTAACCGTTTCCATAATTATTGGACACTTGGGTAATTAAACTAATTGTACAATGTATCAAATCAACTTTTCTATTCGTTGCTTTCGAATATTCATTCAATAAATTAAAAAAAAAAATACTCCTATAAGAGAAATGCAAAGAATTACAAGGGGCTTAACCAGACATTTTTGATATCATACTTTAATTACAGAAACAATCCAACATGTAAACAGAACAGATCTAAGTAAAATATCATACGTCGTTCATTACTAATTTATAATAGATTTTGAGTACTTACAGCAGCTGTATACACAGCTGCACGAGCTCAACTATCGATCGGATGTGACCTTGGCCTCCTTCACCACGTGCCGTCCTCCCCCACACGTCTTCCCTTGTTATGTTTCCACCCCACTGAAAATGTCCTCACTCACAAATCTCCACGTGGGGAATACCTTATCCGTAAATAGAACGAAAGGATTGTGGAGTTGAGAAATTTTCAGCCTTCCTCTTTATAATCGTCTGCTGTTTTCCAATTGATTGTAAATTACACAGTTTATCGGTTCTATTAATATTTTAACCTTGTAATTTTTACATGCCCTTCAAATATAACAATATCTATTTACATTTTTATTTTACTTCTTTATTTTATAAGAGAATTTTTTTCAGTTGCACGTTTGTGCAATATAGCAAAAAAATAAGGTATTAAAAAAATATTAATGTTCTTCTATTGTTCTAAAAGCGACTTTAATCTGCACTAAATCTTTTTATTTCAAATCACCTTCTGAAATCGAATGATAAATTTACACGTGTGTTA
The DNA here is from genome assembly GCF_982258835.1 of Parasteatoda tepidariorum. Classification (NCBI taxonomy): domain Eukaryota; kingdom Metazoa; phylum Arthropoda; class Arachnida; order Araneae; family Theridiidae; genus Parasteatoda; species Parasteatoda tepidariorum. The sequence goes on along the minus strand of NC_141758.1, from coordinate 76,385,995 downwards.
GAAAATCAAAATTGTTCTTCGATCTTAAAAAGAAAAAAAATTAATACGAAAGGAAGCATTACAAGGAAAGCATTATTATTAACCCTTTCCACATTTATTAGTTTTGCATTTTAAAATCCAATAAATCTGATAATTGTAAAAAACCAATAAATCGGATATAAGAGTGATCAACAATTATTTAAAACTTACTATTGCTATCAGTGAAGCCCCCAAAACAATATAATTAGTAATTAGTGCATATATTCTTTACTGTGTCTCAAAAAATTTCATCATTTAAAAACATTCTGAAGTGGCATAAAAAGAGAACATAGAGGCCTTTAAAAAAACATTTATTTAATATTAGTGCAATATGTAATGTAATGTAATTATTTATTGTAATTAAAAGCAGTTTTTACTATTGCGTCCAACGTTTATTGGTAATATTATATAATAATTGTAACTTACCCAAAATATTGTGCGTCTTCCAGATTTATAATTTATTGGGTGACTCAAAATTATCTTCCCGTTTATGATGCGAAATAATACTTATAGTTCATTAGCAATTTAGATAAATTCTGGTATTTGTGGGGTCCGGAAAATTTTAATTTTCACTGTTATTTCGTTTCATTTTAATTTGATTTAATCAATATTAGCCTGCTCCTTATTAATAATTTAATGGGTATTTTTAAAAAGCTGTATTTTTAGGTATATTTCGATTTACGATTATTTAAGTCTTAAGAACAATATCAAATTTTAAACATCAGAATGCGCAATTTATTTTTTATAATTTTCCCTAAAGTTTTTGACTCCAAAATAAATTTTATAAAACTAGTGTGTAAGAATATTCTAATTAGTTTCTCACTTATTGTTTACTTATGGGATTTAGCTATGTCTTCGAAATTAGCAAACCTGGAAACATGCAGTGTAGCGAACTGATTCAAATTTTAAATATGTCACTTTTTTGAAATTCAATTTCTCATGAACTATTCAACCGATTTTGATCAAATTTTGCCATGCAAAATTATATTCTTTAAAATGATGCAAAAAATTGTATGTTTTACAATTCAAAATTTTTTCAACCATTATTAGATAAAATAATAAACATTTGCTAAGAGTAATTTTTTGCTGGAATTATCTTTGAATAAAGGAAATTTAGAATTGTGTGAATTTTTTTTAAAAATTCGTTTAAAAAGTTATTGATGTAGCGCAAAATTAACATTAAGTCTTCCAAGATTTGGAATGCCCAAACTATCAGAACCATGTTTCCCAGCTAGCGTCAATCCCCTATATTTTGGGGGTCGGAAATCCGGTATGTTTAGGGAAAAAAAAGGGTATGTTTATTCAGAGAAAGTACGCTTATAAAATATCATTTGCTCTTATTAGCATATTTTAGGCCGCCCCTTGAGCCATTAAGATTGAGTCTTGGAATGTGAAGATCCGATCATTAGATCAAAATTATTCTGAGTGGTTCGAGTTTTTTGGGGGGAGGGCACTATACATTCGCATTCGAAGGTGTGACCAAAGTCATGAATTAGCTTTATTCGTAATGGCTAGTTTAAATATTGGTTATACGTAACTCTAAATACGTAATTCTTATGAAGGAGGGCATTCTTATGGTGTACGTTAACACTCTGCGAAGTACACGCATGAACTCGTATCAATCAAGCTCGAAAAATTAGTTTCGTTTGAACCCTGTTTCTTCAGTAACTAACATTAAAAGCAATTGCCGAAAATCATTAAAAACTGCTTTTTTTCCCTTCGTAGTTGGGCTACTCGGGGGCACTCAAAAGCGTAATTCAAATTCATGAAAAAAAATTTCAAGAAAAAAATTATCTTTTAAATATTAATTGCTAATAACGAATAACGAGTGCCACAATTTACTCAAATTTTTATCCAATTTACTTAAAAATGGAGCAAAACTAAAAATTGAAGGGTGTCTCTGTTAACGTAGTTAGCACGCAGTTAAAATAGTTTTTAATAAATTGGTTTTTAAAGTTACGCTTAATTAAAAACAATAAACGTGATCAAAAATATCCGAGTGTATTAAAAGCCACTTTAACATCATACACTGTGAAATAATAAAAATCCGGAAAGTAAAAATATATAATCTTTTCATCAGCTCACACGATTATATCCGCAAAAAGGAGTGCTTTCTTATATAGTATCAATATAGTCAAAGCAAAATATATCAATACAATAATCGAAGGAGCACTGAAAAAAAAATTACAACAAATAAAATAGAACACTTTAAGTAAAAATATCACGTAAAAACAGAAAATAAAATATAAAGAAAAAACAGAATGAAACATAAAACGAAATATATAAAGCGAGTAGCGATCTCAAATAACCTTACATGAGCGGGAAATTTTTCAAGAATGATTTAAAATATTTTAGTACTAATATTGCCAGATTACAAAATTAGAAAACAGAAGCGCAAAGTTAGGTAAAAGCGTAAATAGAGGGATTTTGTTCTTTATGGATGGGTGGTCTAATGTAAACAATAACAAGCGTCCTTAAACCGGAAGAAATTTAGAAAATTTCCGGTGTATCCCTCCGCTTATGTTATGACTACGAGGCGATGTGTGAACAAGCCTAATATTCTATGCAATTTTGTTATTGTAATTTGGGTTCAAATCTAAATATAATTGTACCATTCATAAGAGCTTTCAGAAATGTATTGATTCTCAGAGGTCGTAAGGCCAAAAAAAATTTTGGAAAGTTAATATCTCATTGTGAATAATTCTTAAGGTTTGCCATGTTTTGTATTTTATCCCTTATTTGGCTACATTTGAATAATATGTCCCTAAAAATATCTTTTTAAGATAGCCTAATTAGAAAATATTCTAATGATAATAATATTAATATGAAAATGCTGAAGTTTAAAGGCTGAAAGAAAGAACTCGGTACATGTAAAATACTGCAGAAGATATGATGCAATAATATGATGGCGCGTTTTTTCAATCTGCGGCGTAATAATATATCGGAAGCAGTAACCCGGAAGTCCTGAAAGAGCAATTTTACCACTAGCGCCACCACCCTTAGCTTTACACGATCACCCATCCATAGTGCGTTCTTACTGCAGTACTGAAGTGCGTTTGATTTATTAGTTACCACGTGTTGTTTTTCTTAATTTTCTTTTCTTTTTATCTTCTTTTCTCTTTTTGTCCTTTTTGTATTTGTCTATTATCAACCCCTCCAAACAAGGATTAAAACTTCGCCATTGCCTCTGGTAACATGCTTCTTATGACCACTATAGTCAGGGGCGGATCTACTTAAGGGCTTTTTGGGCTGCAGCCCAGGGCCCCGTGGATACAAAGGGCCCCAGTCCCCACTGAAAACAATCGATGATATTTTGAATTTAAAAAAATATCTAATATTTAAAAAAAAAAAAAAAAAAAAAAAAACTATTATAAGGTTGGTAACCCTGAGATCAATCAACCCATGCATGTGCGCGTCTATCGAACGGAACGGGGAATTACCGGTCGCTTGTTTTTGGTCAGTGTATTTTTTCGCGTCTATTACGGGGGACTTCCCGCAGCGCCGCTTAACGCCCGACGTAATTTTTTTTCCCGCACTTCTGTTCTCGTCGTCAAAGTGACAAACTTGTTTAGTTTACTAATAACTGTTTTGACTACCAGCAACCCTCTCATCCCACTGAAAACTATATTGGTGTTCAGCAAAAGGACGGTAATACCGAGGCGGAAAGAAATTTAGAGAATATTAAGTTTGAGTTTTATAAATATGTTGACGTGGGCTTGTGGCCAGAATTGCTGAATAATGATTTTATTAATGACATACTCTCACATGAAATGACTGACTTTCAAAATAAATATCCAAAAAATATATATTCAGCTTCAATAAAGAAATACAAAGAACAAAACAGAATATTTTCAAATAGGTATTTCATTAAGAAAATGAAAAATGGTCAGTCACTGGAAAGATCTTGGTTATGTTATTCAACCAGGGTTGGTACTATTTTTTGCTTGACTTGCAAACTTTTTTCTAAAATCCCTTCTCAATACAAAACCGGATTTTCTGATTGGAAACACGTAGGAACTTGTTTAGAAAATCATGAAAATTCTAATGAACATAAGAAATCAATGTTAGTGTGGTTGACACGTGAAGGCAACAAGTTAATTGTGTCATTAAAAGACTTCGTGAACAGCATAAGGCACCAATCAGATCAGAAGCTAAAGGAATATGAAGAGAAAGCTAAAAAATTAAGTACTAGTGTGGGAATAGACTACAATGACATAAACAAGAGACGCATTACTCCAAAATTTTCAGATAAGTCTACAGATAAATTCCCAGTATACGGCGCAGAAAAATTTAAAAGAGGCACGCTAAACCTTGCGTTGGATTAGTTGATTATGGATTTAAATAAAAGGAGCCAAGTCTATGAGATGTATAGCAAGAAATTCAAGTTTTTAATGGAATTGCAAGACAAAAATATGGAAAACATAGATCTGGAAAGTGTACGTAATATTGTTGATTATTATCCAGATGACGTAGACGAGCATTTAGTGAATGAGTGCATTAAGTTAAAATCTTATTTACTTCAGTCTAAGCCAGAGTCTTACACCTCTTGCAGTGAAATTTTTATGCTAATTTATGAAGATAAATTTGTTGATGTTTTCTACACTATCATTCTATGATGTTTCCTGAGCGCTCTTTCTTCAGGATGTCATATATAGAAAACAAATATAAGACAACAATGTTGAACCATCGACTAAATCATTTATCAGTTCTTTCCATAATTTGTGATTTAACGAAGGACTTATAATGTGATGAACAAATAAAGGAATTTGCAGCACAAAAATGCAGAAAGGTTGCTTTATAATTTATATAACATAACTACACCTAACCTGTCAATTTCTTTTGTAATAATGTTGTACAGTTGCTGTTGTATAGACAAATAAAAATAAATAAATAAAAAAAATTAATAAAATTATTTTATTGTCCTATTTTTTTCTATATACTTATCTACATCACTATAGAAAACAGTTTTTTTGACAAAATGGCTATTAGGGCCCCAAAGTAGCTTCAGCCCAGGGCCCCACAAATTCACGATCCGCCCATGACTATAGTAAATTATTATATTAACGCTCTATCGTAATATGGAATGATGCCTTTTTTGCGAATAATATGCTATTTTTATAACTGCTGTGAGTTTACAACTTATTAAAGATTATCAACTAATAAGAATAAGAAATATCAATGAAAACCATATATTTAATTTTAGATGACGTGGCGTACAATATTCCAAAAACGTATATTACAAACATATGAAACAAATAAACATATAAGAATAATTCAATTATTTTACAGTTTGCTTATGCGTACCGCAACATCCTCCCCACCCTGGTCAACCTCCAAAGGTATGACCAGTTGGATTGGACGGGTAATATGTTTTCCTTCGACACGAAGAATACAAGTACGAATTTTTCCGTCCCGACCGTTAATTAATTCAACCACGAGAGCTTTTTTTCCAGACGTGTCTTGGTCGTACATCCTCTTGCAGTAGAACCAAATCTCCTACTCGTACTCGTGGTGATTGCCGAACATTTTTTACTTGATGATGTGAACGCAGTTCCAGCAAATACTCTTTAGTCCACCTTTTCCAAAACATATCAAGTACATCTTGTTGTTTTCTGTAAATATTAGTGAGTTTATCACCTTTAAGCTCAGGTCCTGATGGAACAGTAGTAAGCTTTCGACCAGTTAAGAAATGAGATGGTGTCAAAGCTTCTTCTGTATCATTCTCACCATGCTCGTAAATCAAAGGTCTACTGTTGAGCGAGGCTTCTATTCCCACCAATACTGTAGCTAAGGTTTCCTCATCTAGTAATGAGCGACCAAGTGACTTTCGAAGGCACCGTTTAGTTAGACCTATTAGTCGTTCCCACCATCCTCCCCACCAAGCTGCTCGTGGTGCAATAAACTTCCACTTTATGCCATTATGAGCATAGAATTGCTGCACTTCCGCTGAAGTCAATGCATTCCATAGAAAAATTAGTTCCTTGTTTGCAGCATGGAAGGTGGTGGCATTGTCAGTATATATGATGTGTGGAAGCCCTCTTCTACTAACAAATCTTTGTAGGGCCAAAAGAAACTTGTCTGTAGAAAGGTCGGAAACAAGCTCAATGTGCAAGGCTCTAGTAGTTGAACATGTAAATAATGCGATGTAGACTGTTTTTGTAGGTTTGAATGTTTTAACATAAACTGGACCTGCAAAATCTATTCCAGTCGTATCAAAGGGTACACACGGAGTAAGTCTATCTAATGGAAGGGGTGCTTCTATTTCATTTGAGCATATAGCATGGGATAGTTTGTACGGTAAGCATGTGTTAATTACCCGCTTTATGGCTTGACGACCTCGAAGTATCCAAAATTGAGAACGTAATTCTGACAGAACTACACGAACTCCCATGTGATGAAGACGAATATGAGTATGTCTAATCAACAAGTGCACAAAATGATGAGATCCTTCTAGTAATAATGGATGTCGTTGTTTAAACGATATTTGTGCGAAGTGTAGTCTACCACCAAGTCGTAAAATATTGTCCTTAAGGAAAGGGTGAAAACGAGAAATTGTTGATGATTTAGATAAGGATTGATTATTCTTCAGGGCATTGTATTCTGCAAAAAAACATTGTTTTTGTACAGCTGAAATCCAATAGTTTCTTGCTTTATTCATCTCATCAGCTGTTAATTCTGAAGTAGAATGTTGTCGATATTTACAATTGCATATAAAGCGATAGATCCAAGCTGTTATTCTTAAGAGTTTTAAATATGAACTGTATCGTGAAATATCTATAAGAGGTTCAGTAGTAACAGAACATAAAATTTCCTTTACTGGTAATTTTCTAGCTTCTTTATTTATAGAGTCGTTCTCTTTTACGGATAATGTTTTCGATGGCCATGTTTTATGAGATTGAAGTAACCATTCCGGACCATTAAACCAGTTTTTCAAATTTGTAAGTTCTGATGGATTTGTCCCACGAGAAAGATGATCAGCTGGATTTTGAGGACCTGGACAGTAACGCCATTGAGATGGAGAAGAATATTGATGTATTTCCGTAACACGATTACATACGAAAGTTTTCCACCGATTGGGATCGCCTTTTATCCAATTCAATGTTACTGTTGAATCACTCCAAAACGTTGCTGATGAAGACTGGATATTAGTTTCTTTACAAACGTAGTGAAATAATCGTGCTCCTGTTAAAGCTGATAACAGTTCAAGACGTGGAAGAGTAATTTTCTTAACAGGAGACAGGCGATTACGGCTGCACACTAATCTAACTGTAATATTATTGCCTGTTGTTGAGCGCATGTAAATTGAAGCACCATATGCTCGCTCTGAAGCATCACAGAATATGTGGAATTCAATGTTTGATAAATTCGAAACTCCTATCCACCTGGGAATGTATTATTTTACAGTTTGCTTATGCGTACCGCAACACAACTGTTACTCAAGGTCAAGTTTAGCCTATATAAAGCTAGCGCTGTCTACGCTTATTTTGAAAATGGCTTAAAACGTAAATATGGAGAAAAGCCACAGTTTCGTGAAAATGAAAAGCATTTGTGGTCTAATTTTTTAATATTTAAAAACTTACTCCAGTGCTGCATTACCTAAACTCAAAAAAATTTGCAAAAACTGAGAATAAGGCAGTGATCTTAATAATTTTCATTTACGTGGCAAAATGTCGCCAAATCGGCTATTTTTAAAAAAGTTCAATAACTTCTAAAATGTTTAAGTTATTTGTCTGCTCTAAAACCCAGATAAAACTATGGCTAAACTTATTATTTATTAAGCAACATAATTCTACTTCTCTTTATATTTCTACCTATAACCTATAACACTACCTAAAGCAAAAAGAAAAATTATTCGGAATGGAAACATATAAATGAAAAAATTGAGATTTAAAAAAACTGTACGTAGTAGTTAAATTTACACATTTAAACTTTAATAAATGCTCGCATTTTAAAAATGGTTCGTTTAAATATTAAAGTTAGAAAATTTTCATTAAGTAGAGAAAATTAATGTAAAATATTCATAATTCGTGTTTGTTTTTCAGTTGTACTATATCATATCATATATTATTTCAAATCAGATTTATTTTGAAATGAAATGCAAATGCACCACTTATTGAGCTTGGCATGAGAACCAAAAGAAATTAAAGGAATTTTTTTAAGTAAAAGGAATTATTAATTTAGTTCAATAACTCATTAAATATTTAGTGAGATTGCAGCAACAAATTTTTCATGAAAATATTTTATGTATTACTTAGATTACTTATGGCGTAATATAAAAGAATTTTTGTTAATGCAGTATATTCCGATCTGTAGCAAACTTATTGTTACTTCTACAATTGTTCGAAGTTAATAAATTTACTGTAAGAGAGCAGCACATAACTGTAATAAGATTGTTGAGAACTTGAAGTTGAAGATAATTTTATTACTTTGAGTACAGTTCGTATTACTACCACGAGATGGCACTACTGAACTTAGTTGCAATTTGCTCTAAAATCTTTGCATTCCAAAATCAAACGATTCCAAAATTAAGCTACAGATTATTTGTTTTATTTGTATTTTGTTTTTAAAATACAACATTTCTTCCTTCATCACACTTCATGAGAATATTTATTTTTCATTAGTAGTAGGTGATAAGCATAAAGTTTAAAAGTAATAAATTTGAAAAAAATAAGCAATACTGTCATCCCCAAAATGGTACACATTTCAAGCTCTTGGCATACAAAGATAATAGATGTAGGCCTAGGTTAAGCAGAACAATGTTCTTGTAAAACTATAAAAACTGGTAGCAATATTTCTAAATGAAGATCTGAAGAATTACTTCGTTATCTTAATTATTATTTGAAAAAGATTATTTCTCTTAAAGAATCTTTGCGAAAGCTTTATGTTCTTAGATTATTAAATTAAAAAGGTAAAGCAGTAAATTTTTTAAGATCTGTATGGAAATTTTACTATCAGTTTCTTTGTTATAAGAGGACGCTGGTCAGCTTTAAATTAGTTGCTGATAAAAATTGTTTTCTGTTCTATACATATTTAGGTGTGTTTTATATTTATTGTTGCAGTGACTTATGGTTTTATTTAGTATAAAATTATAATATATTAAGATAAAGTATTATAATGCCTATATCATAAAACCTATTTGTTCATGTAACCAGCCTCGGTAGCGCAGTAGGCAGCGCGTCAGTCTCATAATCAACTCATACTGAGTTATCTGAAGGTCGTGAGTTCGATCCTCACCCGGGGCAGTTTTTTTTGTAATTCAGAGCCGGGACGGTGATGAATAATATATCTTTTGTTGTTTTTTCTTTTATGCGGCATTATTCGTAATTATATTTGATATTGTTTTATAAGTTTCAAATAATATTTTTAAAGCATTTTTGTGATTTTTTTTTGTAAATAAGTGAAAACTTTGGATTGAGTCTTGTTATTTTAATTATCCTCCGAAACAAATGTTGATGTTGAACAGAATTTTTTGCTATGTATGAATTTTTTTTTGGACAAATATCAAGAAACAGTTGAAAATATAATACAATTCTGGTATTTTTGAAGATTGTAAATTAAAATAATAAATTCTTATTTATCTCCATCAGGTATTTACGTACATTTAATTTTATACACAAATTGCATACTTATATTATTATATTATCTTATTTTACATTTAATTTTATACACAAATTGCATATACTTATATTAATTATTATAATTATTATATTATCTTATTTTACTTACTAAATTCTTAAATACCAGTTAAGATTTCTTTTTTTTTTTTATGAAAAAAATCTAATGTAAAGCATGTTTTCGAAAATTGCATTACTTTTTTTATTTAAAATCATCATACAAGCACTTTTTTTTTGAGAATTTTTAGGACGGCAAAATCTTAACCCTTAAGATTTCTTATTTTTTTTATGAAAAAAATCTAATGTAAATCATGTTTTCGAAAATTGCATTACTTTTTTATTTAAGATCATCATAAGAGCACTTTATAAGAATTTTTAGGACATCAAAGTTCTACGCTCATTAAAGTTTGAAAAATATGTTTTATATCCTAAAATAACAAAAAAAAGGAGAATGTATTGACTCCAAAACATTTTCATTTTGTGTAGAAACTTTAATGAATATAACAATTTCCATCTCATATTACTGAATATCAGAATTACATTGGATTATTAAATGATTTTTGATATTTTGAAATGTAAACGAGCGTCTCTTGTCTGAAAGTAAATTTTTATACCTGGAGAAGCTTCTTTCAACGTCTACTGATGTTATTGGTGCGTACTTGAAAAAGACGGTCTCACTTACTAACAATTCTTCTTCAATTTGAAAAGATGTTGCTACACCTGTTAATATCCTAGAGATTTTCTTCATTGTTTGGAAGTCAGTGTTCTTCTCCAAAACTTTGTTCAATTTAGCTGCTACACTTTGTCTTATCTTTCCACTTGCTTTTTGCAACAGTTGACCCACTACGTCAATAGAATTTATTGCATCGCAAAGTTCCAATTCTTGTTTCTCCAAGCTTGTAATTGTCGAGGACACAATAGAAAAGTTAGACTTGATAAACGATAAGTTTCCTTCGATTTTATCAGAGGCCTACACGTTTTGCCCTATCTTAATTGATGCAGCATCTTCTGAATCAAGACAAATTATAAGACAAATCTTGTTCTTCATGTAATAAAAATGCCCCAAAAAATAATAAAAATTGGAAAAAATTAACAAAAAACTTAAAAACGGCTTTAAAATGCAAAATACGCCCCAAAATTTAAAAAAAAATGCCCCTCTAATCTAAAAAAAATGCTCTAAAGGACAAAAAATTTCCAAAAATGCAAATGTCATCAAAATCAGGGACTTAGTAATATTTATACTTCTAATAGTGGGGTTTGAAAATTTTTAGTTTTCAATATGCTGCAATATGTTTAAATATTAAATTTGTTAAAAATTGGTTTCAGAAATTTAATTATAATCGAATTATTATTATAAAAGCTACCATAAGAAAGCTCACCACAAAAAACATATACATTTCAAATCAAATTTCGAAGAAAAGAAAATTTTTCAATAATTTGAATATTTAGTTACAAAATTGTAATTTTTTCATGCCTTTTTTTTCTTTCTTATTTTTCAATATTTTTATGAAATGATTACTAAAATCGATGACAAAATTAAAATAAAGATAATATGATAACGATAATAAATACATAAATTATGTGAAATAACGCTTTTTTTATGTACAGAATATTCCAGTTAAACAGCTTATAGAATCCTTGAATATACTTATAACACCTGTAAACTATTTTTATTATTTTTTTTATTTTTTATAAAAGTACATGTTCCGCGATACTAATTTGACAAATTTGTTCCTAGCTGCTCCTAGTAATATTAGAACTTTGGATGCACTTTCTTAGGGAAGAAATTTTTTATTTTATTTTATTTTAAGAAACTTTTATTTTCAAACACAGTAACAACTCGAACACAAAGTTAAGGCCCCATTTTAAAAGACGACACACGTATAAAGAATTTTTTTGAACGAATGATCGAATTTTAATTAGAAGTGCTATGATTTTATATTTTTTGAGACTTCTGGTACTTTACAATTCTATTTAATAAAAAATGAATTTTAATCTATATGTAATAAATCATTATTTTAATATTTTGATCTTGTTTTCATTAAATTGTATTAATTTTATATTATCGGGCATTGATTAATTATTAATTGGAAAGAGTATTTCGTGTTCATATTGTTAAAATCTGTTGTGCAGTGCGTAAAATAAAAAACGGACTACCCTGAATTAATTTTGATCGGATCTTCGCGTTCTACGACTCAATGGTTCGAAGGGGTGACTTCTAATATATTAATTAATTAATGCAGACGATATTTTAAGTTATGAAATAAGTATCAATCACGTTCTTTCTCTGAATTAGTTTTACCTTTTATACGATGTATTCGAATTTTTGACTCCCAAAATATAAAGGGTAGCCGTAAGCTGGGAAATTTACTCCCAATAGTTCGGTCAGGAGAGCGATCCAAAGTTTGGACTCCTTAATGTTAATTTTACTTTTTGCGTATTTCACTATATTTCGAGAACTTTTTAAGTGAATTTAAATGATTTTTGCACAGAATTATGAAATTCGTTTGTTAAAAGATAATTCAATGCAAGAAAAAAAAATATATATAAATAAATAAATAAACTTTTATAAATATTTATAATTTTTAGCAAAAATTCTGATTTGTTAGAAATACAATTTTTTAAAATAATTTTGAAGCACATTTTACATGGCGAAATACAAAATTTGTGTGAAATCAATCGAATAGTTTATGAGAAATAAAAATTTTAAAATACTTTTTTTTTTACCGATGTCATTTTTTAAGTACCTCAGGAACGATTCTATCGACTTCACTCAAATTTTGTATTTTGCCATGTAAAATTATATTCTTAAAAATGATGTTAAAAGTTGTATACCTTACAGTTCAAACTTTTTCGACTAATATTAAATAAAATAATAAAAAATGATAAATATTTACTAAACTTTATTTTTTGCAAGGAATTATCTTGGGATAAATAAATCTTATAATTGTGTGCAAACATTTTTCAATTCACTTAAAAAAGCCTTGAGATCTGGCGAAATACGCAAAAAGTGAAACTAACATTAAGGTATTCAAACTTTGACCGCTTTCCTGAGTAAACTATTAGGATCATACTTCCCAGATTCCGTCTTACCCTATATTTTGGAAGTCAGAAATCCGAATCGATCGATTCAGAGAAAGTAGTTTTATGCGTCTGATTTCATAGCTTAAAATATCGTCTGCACTAATTAATTAGCCTATTTGAGGTCACCCTCTCGAACCATTAAGATTGAGTTCTTGAGCGAGAAGATACGATCATTAGATCAAAAGTTATTCAGGGGGGTCCATTTTTTATTTAGCGCACTGTTCATTATACTTTATTATTCATACAAAAGAAATAATGTAATTTTATTATTCATATAAAATTGTTTAGAAAATAATTAACTTTATCGAATAAAAAAATTGCTCTTTCCGGAAGTTTCATTTTAAATTTTCAGGTAGCGACGAAATTAAACCCTGTCCCAGTTAGTTACGTCACGTCGCTGGAATAGATCTTCAATCATGGGTTGGTGACTGCAATGTGAGAGTCAAGCAGAACGGTAAATTGCGAAATGAAAGGTGTTCATATTTCGCATGCTTCAGCTTTTGACCATCTATGAAAAAGTGAACTCTTCCTTTGAGCTTTCCCGCCAATAAAACAATTAATTATTTACCCCCCCCCCCCGATAAACATAGAATAGTTAACACCACAATTGCTTTCAATAATCGATTTAGGCATTCACTGTTTTATCAAAAAAGAAATAAAAACAATAACGAACAGTCAGTCATCCGTCATAGAATCGAAAAATATATGAGTTGCGCTTAAGTGATGTTTATTAATGTCAATATATTATCATAGGTTTATATTATACGAAAGTTTGTGAAGCTGTAAATAAATGTATATTAAATGTTACCCTATTAATAAAGTTATAAACAATTCGACTGATTTCTGTAAATTTTAACGTAAATAAAAGTTATTTTTTAAAAAAAATCAAAGATGGCGTAGTTTATTTTAAACAGGCAAAATATATACAGCAAGTAAACACTATCTGTTTGGAAAAAAAAAAAAAGTAACAGTATCTGTCTTTAAAAATCTATTTTTATGAATGCTTATAGTGCAACATCATCTAAGAATGTAAACATTATTTCCTTATCTCTGTATAATGGAATTCAAAAATTTTATTAGAATAATTATTATTAAAATCCTCAAGACTTTCCTGAAAGTAATGACAAACTTTATTTTTATTTATTTTCGCTCAGTTTACAAGTCCCATGTGGTCTAGTGGTTAGGATTCCTGGCTTTCACCCAGGCGGCCCGGGTTCGATTCCCGGCATGGGAAGATAGGTTCCATGGTGTAATGGTTAGCACTCTGGACTCTGAATCCAGCGATCCGAGTTCAAATCTCGGTGGAACCTAGTTTTTGAAAATTCTTTTTGCAGCATATTGAAATAAATTTAATTAATAACATAACTGTTAAGAAAGCATTAGCATTTCATTGTAAGCATGTAATACCGTATAAAAGGGATTTCTTTCGTATTTTTTTAAAAGAAATTATTAAGCCAAATATTCAAGTCATATCGAACAAATTTCTTTTAATATTCTACTTTATTTAAAATAATATTTTTCTAAATTTAAAAAGTGATTAAAAAAGCTTTCCGTGTGCCATAAATTTTCATATAAATTGCTATAACTTAAATATTTAGAAAGTACTATATTATTGTGCTTAGAATTTTTTCGATAAGGAAGTTCAATGTTTTGGACAACCCCGCATCTCCGTAAGGGAGGTGATAAAATTGGAGAAATTTTTTTAAATTATGCAATTTATATTAAAAAAAAATATTCTCAGAAATGAGTGCAATATTAGAAATATGCAAGGAATGTCATGTAACGAAACTAAATTGTTTTAAACGGGTAAGAACTCATCGTTAATTGGCTCCACCATTTTGTTGTTTAAGATTTTAATTGATAAATGAAAGTTAAAAACCAAGTTGAAATTCTAAATTGAAGGAATTTATTTTTAAAATCTTGGCATACTAAGACTATAATTCTTTGGCTAAGTATGAAATCTTCATAAACTAAGTTATAAGATGGCGCCATCTATATGGAGATAATGTAACAAGTTACAAAAACTCTCAATTGTTAATCGAAAATTGTTCTTTTAAATATTTTGATAACTTATAAAAGTGAGGAAAGTATTTATTTTTTATCAATTTGCCTTCTTTTGAACTTGTTACACATGTTCACTTGTTTGAACATGTGCAGAACTACAATTTTTTTTACAGATTAGTTATTATACTTAGGTCTACACCTGTGTTAAATTGTTTTAATTAGTGTTTCATAAATTTTATAACAAAATTGGCCAATTTTTTTTTTTTAAAATTGTGAGCATCTATTTGCTTAGATATCAGAATAAATCTTACAGCAACTGCAAACCATTCTGAATAAAAAAAATGATTTATAAATATGACTATTTAAATTACATAATAATTATGCTAAAATGTTTTGAAGATTTTTTTATAAAAATGCAAGCATTATTTTGCCTATGTATATATATTACTATTTTAGCTCTTAACTTATAGTCGCTTTAAAAAATATTTGAATTCATAAAAAATACATAAAAGTTATCAAAAAATGGAATACAGCAGGGAATAATATCATTTATGTTTTTTTTTTACATATTTTTAAATTAAAAAAAAAAATATTATATGTAAGAGACCTTTTTTAAAATGTTTTGTAAAATATGGACATTTAAAATTATTTTAAAGTGCCATTTTTTATTTTTTATAATATCAATGTAAGAAAAATGGCAATTACTTACAGTTAAGGCCTTTTGAACGAAATATTTGTAAATTTTTTTTTCGTAAATATTTTTACATTTTCCTGTTAGGAAATTCTTGTAAATGTTTACAAACATTAAAAAATTAATTTTCCACTGTGAATATAGTGTTTTTCTTTGTATATGGATATAAACAAATGAGTTTCTTTCTTTTTAAATTTTGGAGCAAAATAACGATTAAAAAGTTTTGTAACAACAAACGAAAATTGGAGTTTCATTCTTTCCTTGGAGTGATGGTCAAAATATTTTTGCACTACTAAAAATTTTCAAGCAAAAAAAAAAAAAATAAATAAAAAAAAATATCTGAGATTTGAATTTGATTGTTTAGAATTTTTTTTTTTCTGAGTATTAACCTCCCTCCCTCAATATATAGATACTTATAGAACTTAGACGAATAGAAAAAATATTCAATATCAAATATTTTTGACCTTGCTTAGACCTTTTCCTAAAATTTTAAGATTATCTCTCCAGCTACAGACGTTTAATTTATAGGAATTAGATCACATGCAAATTAATATATATATATATATAAACTCAGCAGCGCGACAGCCCATAGAGGGCCAAGGCCTACTGTGCCCATCTCAGTTTTCTTGACCTTTGGGGTGCAGGAGCAGATGTTCCGGTTAGGTGGTCAGCCGAACGCGAAACCCCCAGTGTTTAGTTCCCAAGCATGCTTGGTACTCATTTATCGACCCACTGAAGGGATGAAAGGCTGAGTCAACCTTGCCTGGCCCGAGGATCGACCAAGGACCTGTGGCACGACAGCGCGAAGCGCTACAGCTCAGCCACCGGGCGTCATATATATATATATATACATACACATTTATGCTAATGTTGTTCAAGAGTTTTAAGGAAATTATTTCTTCATACATTTAACAAATTTATTTTAAAATTAATTGTGATTATTATTTAAACAATATATGTAAACTTATTTTTTCCAGTAAAGAAAGTTACTTACTTTTTTTAAAAAAAAATTACATACTTTTAAAAAAAAAATTATGAATATAATTTCAATATCAAAGAAGAAATGCTTTAAAAAATTGTTGTTTAGATAATTATAGTATCAAAATAATTTTAACGTATACGAAATGACTTGAATTAAAAACATGAACACATTTTTAGTAAAATCTCTATGAAAAATTTATACTTATTTGTTTTCATAAAAAATAACCTTACTGAAAGAACACAGAATCTAAATTCTACAAATAACTTTTATTATAACCTGTACAAAAAATTTAGTAACAACAAAAATTCAAATTCAATAGCGAATACATGGAATTACATCAACATCAAATAAAAGTCAATTTTCAGATCATGAATATTTGATAATTTTTATATAATAAAGTAAATAAATATAGTAAAACACTGAAATAAAACATCAATTATGGTACAAAATTTGATTTTGAAGTAGATCACAATAAGAAAAAATATATCAAATGTATCAAAACAAGCAACACAACAGAGTAAGAACTACTTTCTAAAATAAAATTTTAGTTTCAATAATGATACGAAATCAGATGAAAAAGAAATTTTTAACCAATAATTGCACATAAAAGGCAAGATTAAGATTGTAATGTAAAACTACCCAATACCTGATGATAAAACCACTGGTATGATAATATAAAATAGCTGAATATCACAACAGTGTCTATTAAAAATACAGTAAAAATCACAGTTAGTAAATTATAAAAACAAATTTAAACACTTTGTTTTTCCTAATTTACTCGTAGTAAACTAAAACAGAGTTACAAAACAAAAGATAAGTTTGGTTAAAAGAATTTTAAAAGTAAAATTGTTTGATTAAGATGCAAAAATTCTGCAAAGGTGTTAGTAGAGGTTTTTTATCAATATTTGTATTATTTGGTGGTAAGAAAGTTATAAATGTGAACTATCAACACTAATGCCAGGCAATATTCGAATATTAATAGTGCAATATACTGCGAAAAAATATTAAGATTTTACAAAATTTATTTAATTTAAACAGTTTACATATATCCAATGCACAAATGAGATTTAGTAGAGTGATATTGTTTTTCATAATAGTAAAGCATTCTCACAATGGTTAGTTATGGGTCATGGGCACGGAGGTTAAAGTTTCCTAAAACTACAACATGAACGATGACATGATTGACAATTACGGCATGATTGTGGCCAGCATTGTGCACAATGCTGTCCTTACTTCAAAGATAAGCTGGTACACATCAATCTAAAGCTTAGAGATCTTCAAACCGCCACTGAAAGTAGAACCCCAAATCTTGATAATTACAGTTTAGTTCCTTAACCACTGAGCCACCATGACTCCATTTTTAATAATACTGGCTGTATTATGGTAATGGAGATTAATTGTTTATTATTATATATATAATTCATCTCAACATAATAATACATGAAAATTTTTCTTTAACATTTATCCCATTATGACCACAGTCTATTTATACTTATTATAATATTGTAATCCAAATTATAAAAAAATATAGATTTCACAGTATATCACTATATTACCTAGCTTTAAACAACACTAATCTAAGATTCAATGAATGATATAAAAAATATATAGTCCATTTTTTAAGACTAGGAAATGCTAACTATTAAGTCATATATAAAAAATTGTAAGAAAATAGCTGCATACCAAAAATAAAATAAGTTTAGAGCTATTCATTGGATACCCTCTATTTAATAAAAATAGTAAGCATTCATCTTTTAGTAACAAAATTGTATATAGAAAGTTAAATAATTAAAAAAGATTTTAAGAAATAACAATGTATAATAAAATAAAATGAACAAAATGCAAAGGTAATTGCAGCTACAAAAAATTTGATACAATATCCTGGAGTTCATTTTAACTTGAGATTCATTTTAGTCTCGGCTAGGAGCCGGTTGCTTTTCAACAAACTATTTTGAAGTAGAATGCATAATAATAATAAATTATAAAAATCTGCTTTCTTCAATGAAGTTTGTATGTTAATATGTTCAATAATATAGATTTTTTTATTTTTATGTTGCATCAAGAGTTGCATATTGAAATTTTCAGAAGATTTCAGTCAACTGTACAATCATTCTGAATATAATTGAAAACAATAAATTTACTATACTACATCAAATAAAATGCTTGCAAATATTTTACACATAAACTTCACAAATAATCTAAAGAAAAAAAATTGCACATGTACTTTTTTTAAGCTAAGCTCCAAGATTTCTTTTAAACAAATAATTCAATTACATTTTGACAATTATAGCTTAAAACTAATTTAGTATTAAGCTAGAACTTAAAATTGTGAAAATTTCATTCAATTACAAATTTTTTTTGTTTGAATAAAAAAAAAAATTACATTGTAGGCACGTTTTCTTTTAGACTCTTTCATAATGATTTTCTTAAAATAAATAATTAAATTGCATTTTAAAAATTTTAGATTGATAATTAGTAAATTAATTTTTTCTGAGATTGCTTATAGGCACTCAGTCTTACATTTAAAAACTGATAAAAAAAATAAAGTCTTGAATTAAATAGCATGCGTGTAAAGGTTTTCTTACACTTATTTTGGAACGGTTTAAGTAAAAGGAATAATTTCTTTTTGAGTATTTTTTGTTCAATAGCTTTTAAATAATTAATTAAAGTTAAATTTGTTTAGAAATTTGTCTATGCAATTAACATTGAATCTGAAAATAATAACAATTAAACACTAAATTAAATGCAAGCAGACTTTTTGCATATACTAATCATAAAGTTTCCTGTTAATTTAATAATTTTAGTTTGAAAAGTGACAAAAAACTAATGAGAGGGTATTCTTTGAATTCTAAAATGTAACAACTACCGTGAGTAAAAAAAATACCCAAACCCAACACAGAAGTCAAAATTGAGAAAAAAACAAACAAACAAAGAAAAATAAACAGTAGTAAATATAAAAGAAAAAAATCGGAGAATTCTTTGGACGAAATAAGAAATAAAACAAATCAATCCATTAGAGGACTACTTGAAAGTACATAAAATATCTCACGCATGTAAAAGTTACATAATATAAACACATATAAATGGTCAATATGCAGTATAAAACATCAAAATACTGTTTGAAGGAATGTTTTTGAATCACAACCTTATTGATCTTCGGCACTAGGATCAAATTTAGCATATTGGTAGTTAACACAATCTTGAAAATTCAAATATTCCTGTAAGAATAAATATGAAAAATATGTTAAACAAATATGAAAAATATGTTATATATAAAATATCAAGGCATTTCCGAAATATTTTAGGAAATCACAGACAAATATTATAATCAAAATGCATGTCTAAAGGTCAAAACTAACATGATACAAGTAATGAAGCTTCTGTACTCACTATTCTTTTCCTGAAGTTTGTACAGTAATAAAATGCTATTTTTTTAAAAAAAACAAAACAAAAAAGTAGCACAGTGGGTAGTGTGGTACAGACAAACCACGAGTTGGCACTATTACTTATAATGCAAGTTTAGTAAATAAACAAAGTTCAAATGCAACTAATTTTTCAAATCTCATAGGTTTAACATACATTTTTTAATTTCATCAAAACATATTTTGCTTGAAAACTCTGCATGTTCAAAAAAATTACTTTTAATAAGAAATGAAAGAGTTTAAACAAACTCAAAAATCTTTTATAATTTCTTAGCAATTTGCATCTTGAATAAGGTATAAAAAGTTGAATATTCAAGGAAAAGATTTGTAAAAGTGATTAAGAATAATAAAATTGCTCATAAAAACAAGAATTAAGACATTTTTTAATAATTACTATGTTTAAACCATTATTTAAGATTCATATATTTTTTTTAAAATTTTGTGCAGAAGTGCAAATTGTATACTACAGCAAAATCTATCTCCAAAAAGTAGTTAAATTGCGACTACATTTTGAAAGTAGTTTATGATCACTATGAGTTAAAAAAAGTTATTGTTCACTACAGTTGCAGCAAAATAGTTGTAGCTAACTACAAAAACTGCAATTTTTTCTAACTACTGTGAATGTCATTATTTACTAAAAAAGACAAAATAAAATTACAATAAACTAAAAAAATAAAATAAAAAATAGTAAGTTTGAAGTTTAGGTTTAGCTAGAGGAGAGTTATTTTCCTCATGCTAACCTAAACAATTATAATTTTTTCATTCAGTGATGATATGAAATTTAAGTACAATTATCAAAACATTCAAAAATACATCTAAAAAAAATTATAACAATTCTGACAAAACTAGCAATTTTAAAACAAATAGATTGTTGAAATGAAGTGTGTTGAAACATAAAATAACTCAAAAATATACCTTTATGTTTAAGATCATTGTTTGCAAACTTGTAGCTAATTCCATAAATTTGGGTCTTTCTTCAGGATCTAGTTCCCAACAGTGAAGCATTAACTGGTAACTAAAAAATAAAGAGTGAAAAATTTTAATAACCTATAGTACATTAGAGCTGGCCACAAATAAATTGGATTACATGGAAATATAAGAAGCAAACAATTTTATTTCAGTTTAAATAGGATTTGAAACAAAAAAATTGACAATTGGAAATTATAATCCATATACCTAATGTTGCATTTTCTAGAATATTATTAACTCTTTTAATATGTCTATTACTTATCTCTGATTTCAAAACAGTTAAGTTGATGCTTATTTAAGTATATAAGTCCATCAGTAAATTAAGACAAGATGGTAAAAAACAATTAGAAAAAAAAAAATGTACCGACTTTCCCACAATTTTTCTAGACGGATTTTATCGGATTTCTCGGATTTTTGTAATCGATAACATAATTTTTCAGTTATACCATATTCTTATGTATAAAAAATATTACATAACACTTATACTTGTTAAAGGTAGTTGTAAATAAAAGTAGTTGTAGTTGTCAAGGTAGTTGGGTTTTTTTTTTTTTTTAAAAAACTATTACAACCAATTTATTTTTAAAAACATCAGATTTTCAAGTACTTTAAGCTCAAATAAATTGACTTTTTTGTTATTTTAGTAAAATTTCCTGACATTTCTAGAATGGTAGAAATTCTCTGTTCTGTAGCCATCTTGTGACATTTTTTAAAGATGAAAAATTACAACCATTAACAAAGCGAAAAAGAAAAAAAAGGGAAATTCTAAGAGTGCCATTTAGTTTTAGATAAAAATATTTCACAAAGATATTTAGAACATGAGTCATTTTTAATAAAAACAATCGTGTAAATAGCACAACTGATGCCAAAAAATATTTTGTAGCAGTAATTTGAGAGTTAGGCAAAATTGAGCTAGTATTATGATTTTAGGCCTTGAAATTAATGGTGGCAGGTATGATGTTTTGATTTTCAGCTGTATATTTTCGACAGTGTTTTTGTCACAAAACAGCATATTTCAATATGACCGGGATAGCCTGGTTAATAGGGTACTGGGCTCATGTCCAAAAGTTCGTGAGTTCGATCCCCACCGACCAAAGAATCCCCATGTAGTAAACGGTGACTGATGCACAATAAATCTGTTGAGTCACAAAGTCCACCATGATCGTATAACAAATCATACCTCTGGGGGTACTGATCCTGGAGTTTCCTTGTCTTCTGGATTGGTTCAAAATTACAAGGCTACGAAGTTGAACATTAGTAGTCTTAAACCCAAAATTGGGCCGGCTGTTCAACGACGAATATAAAATATTGTGATATTACACACATAAAATATGATATTCTTGGGAGCTCAATTGTTCATTTTGTGAATTCGTGTTAAATGTTAGAGAAGTGAATCTTCATTCTTTATAACATAGATAATTGAATAAGTAATATAATAAATGCAATAAGTAATATACTGCTGGTTATTACAAGCACAATCTATATCAGAAAATATTTAATAATGAAAAAATACTATGATGATAAAGTTTTGTTACAGAACCTAAACTTGTGAACCACTTAATACAACACTGTCCAAAACTATGAGAAATATAGTTATCAACACATTCTCTGTATTACAATATTTTATTTAAATTAGTTTCATAAATTTTTTTTTTGTTGAAAAAACTAATAGAGATATGTAAACAAACCAGTGAAATAATTGTGAACCAGTAAAATTTTTTAGTTACTGGTCCTTATAACTACCAACTAAATTTTCTTCATCTCTACTCCTGCATGTTTTACAGAATTTGTAAATTTAGTTTTAAAATTATTTAACAACCATAAAGATAATTTATTTATTTATTTACTTTTTTTTTTAAATAAAATATATATCTATCAGTCTCTATTCATTAAATTGTCATTTTAATTTTTTATTCATTTGATCCACAGAAATTCTGATACAGTACAGAACCCGTTATCCAGAAATCAGAAAACCAAAAAACCGGAACAAAATTCGATAAATTTTCCCGCAATTTAAAAAAAATTTTTTTTTTTCCTTATAAGATTTTAGGATTTTTCCTTCTTTTTTTAAAGATGTTTACCTTACCATCATTTCAAAAATAATCATTAGTGCATTACCTCATCGTTTTTTCTTATTTTTAAGATTATTTCCAAATTTTTTTTTTTTTAGTTGGGTTTAACACTAAAAAAACGGCTTTTTGTAGCGATTCAGAAAACCGGAAAAATCAGTTATCCGGATTAGCGATAGTCCCGATCGTTCCGGATAATCGGTTCTCTACTGTACTATTTATAATGAAAATATTGTTTGAACTTACAAGTCATCCATAACACCCTTAGGTTGAGGAAGTCGCATTCCTTGCATTACACGAGGCAGTACATCTCTGGATGGAAGACTAACATAAGGCGATCCTCCTATAAAAAGTCAATTCAATAACATAAAAACAAATTACAAAACTGTAACATGTATAACAGAATTATTTTATATTACGGTACTTACCCAGAGTTAAAATTTCCCACAACATCACACCAAAGGACCATCTAAAGATAAAATAATAAAAAATTATATAAATTCAAACTATATAATTAAAATATAAATTTATATTATAAATTTAAAATAATTTTTACATCAACCTTACATTTTATCTCAGATGCTAACTACTTTCAATTTTAATTAATTTCTAGAAATTTTAATTCTAACTATGGAAATGCATAAAACCTTCAAAAACAAAATTTACTTATTTTTATAAAAAGTCCATTATTTCTGGATGAATTTTTTAAAAATAAATCTGTAATTTTTACAGTTTTTGAAAAATCTTTTAAATTTGAAGATATATATCATATATCTTACTATATATAAAATTCTAATGATGGTGTCGCAGTTTTCCATTGTTGTCGATGCATTTTTATTGGCCAGAAAATCACGTGGTGTGATCCAGTTTTTCCTCATTCGTCTCCTTATTGTTTTGGTTGTAGTCAGCATAAAATTAATAAAAGTCATGCTTTTCTATAAATATTTTTGAATCCCTAACTTAAAGTTATTTTCCTGTACTGCTATTATTACGCTTTTAATTCAAGAGTTTAAAACTAAGAGAATTGCTGTTTTTTATTAGTATTATAATGTAAAATCTGCCTTACATTTTAAGATAAAGTTATTTAGAAAGGTGGTCTAACAATTATTATTTTTGAGCAAATAACATTGATATACTGTTATAAATTATAGTTAAAGAGATCTGTTAAATGATTTAGAACTTAAGGATCAGCTTCATGCACAATGAGATGCAGGCAAAAAAAAAAGTCTTTAATATATCCTACCGTTTGGTAAGTGAAAATATTAAATTAAGGATGTGAACTCATCAAATTTGTTTCAACAATATAACGTTATAACAACATAAATGTTATTTAAAAAAATGATTACTTAGAAAAATCACTTCTGTTTACCAATAGATCTAAATATCTAATATATATAATTCCCTTACGTGGCTCCCAAATTTTTGGCTGTATTTCTTTTCCGCCGGTGGCAACGTTTGCTTTGATTTTGCTTACGCTACTATTTCTGTTACACGGCGAATCGACCCATGATTGCCGCTAAAAATGTCACATGCCAAATCTATCTGAGGTGACTCAACATATAGCGCTTCTAAAAACGGAAACTGAAATAACCAGAGAGCATCAGCTGCGGCAATCTCATACTATTAAGCTAGGCAGAAGTGAGTAGTCTTTGTCGATAGATCTCTATTTTAGTATTTTGTCGAAAGTGCTTTTTTTCACGAATTTATACATTACGAATTTATTTGACGATTTTTGATTTACATCACGAATTATACTATAGCACATTTCTAATAGGTTTAACGAATTACATGTCATTTATTTGAATTCAAATTTATTTTAATGACTTAGTATTTACTAAAAAGATGTAATTTTTTTATATGGATTTGAATGATTGTTTTGAATTCTTAGAATTGTGTGCATTTGCAATGTACCTAAGTTAGTAGCGAGCGAAGCGATCTTGGTACGCGAAGCAAACCATATAAGATTGCGTAGCAATTTTCGGGGGTTGGCGAGCGTTAGCGAGCAGGGGGCGCAGCCCACTAGTATATATTAAAATCTAATTGTAACTCTAAGTAATTAAATTTATCGAAGTTTGCTCCATTATTTTTTTATACTGCAGAAAAATAGCTTTTCCACTATGGAAATGAATTGCAATCTAGCAGCTTTTTATTATTACAAAAAACGGTTTTAAAAAGTTTTTTTTTTTGGAAAGATTTTACTGAAAGGAATAATAAAAACAAACCAAGCTGGGTTGATGAGTTTTTGGACATCTCACAATAAATTAGTTGTTACATTTTGGCTTGTTACAGGCAATAACAGTCAATTAAAAAAGTCTGTAATTTAAAAATTGTGCAACACCGATGAAGAAATAGATGTCCAACAATTTATTTTCTCTAGTTGTCATGCAATCAATACTTGTCTACTCTGAGATTGTTAGGCGGTACATACTATTTTTTTACATTATTGCCTTGTTTTGTAACTTTGAACTGTTTACTGTTATTGTAATCTACCATTATAAATAAAAATTATATACTATTTCTCATTCGTATTACTTTCATAACTTAGAACATATACTACTGAATCAAAGCAGCCACAAACATGCAGAAAGAAATTCCCTGATTTTCGTAACTGATGGCATGAATTTTATTATGAGTTTTCCAACTATGCCTTATATTATAAAACACTTAGATTTGAGATTAGAGCTAAAAATAAAGAATTTTTTATTTAAAAAAAAAAAAAAAACTGCAATAAAACTAATTATTATAGAAAAAATATCAGATTTTTAAATTCTGCCAAACTTAAATTAATTTATTTCCTTTTGACTTTTTAAGAAATTTTAATTAATTTCCTGACTTTTTCTTGCTCTATGACCCCCTTGTAATTTGTCAATGCTCTTATATAGTTAAAAAAATATAATAAGCGTTTACTTAAAAATACAAAAATAAACATCAAACAATAACTGAAGAAAATTACTCTGATTTTATTAATACAAACAAAAAAGTTATGTACAAAGCGATTATATATACCCGATGAAGATATATTTAATATTGTTATGGAAGATGAACTTGAAAAAGTAAAGCACAAAAGAAAACTGATATATTTTATATACAATGTAATTCTGAAATAACCTCAAGTATTTGAAATTTTTTCACTGTAAATTTACAGGATTCTTAAATTTTATTTAGTAATCTAACAAGATGCTGAGGAAGATAAGTATAATTGTAAAAAATTAAAATTAATAAAGATAAGTACAATAAATTTATGTTTTTAAAGAAGTTAGTTGAAGTCTTTATTTGAAGAGTGGACCAAGTCTATCATAATTTATTTTGAATACCAAGTCTTAAAATTTAACGAGTGTATTGTTTTCCTTATCTTGTCAGATTTGAGGTCGCATTACTGAGTTTAAAACTTTATGTGTATAGGTTTAGGAAGTGGAGCTAAATTCATTTTTATTAATAAGAAAAGTTGGCTCACTATTAAAATAATACCTTTAATTAGTATTAAAACAAAACAAATGTGATTTAAACAGTTTAAAAAAATTAAGTTTTTTTTGCACTAATTAAGTTTTTTTTTATATCATAAGCAATGCTTTCCAGAGTTTATGGTTAATGTTTGTAAAATAATTTTATTTATTGATTTTCAAGCAATAAGATTCCAAACACTTAGAAAAATTTTATGATCTCTTTATATTCAAATTTACATTAAAATGGTATATGTACAGAGACATATAACTTAAACAATATATTAAAAACTGATCAACTTACACATCACTTTTACTTGTGTAGGTATTCAGATTCATAACTTCTGGTGCTGTCCATTTTGTATATAATAATCGCTAAAAAAATTAAAAATTCTGATGAAATTGTTTTTTAAAAACTTGTAATATATAAAATTGACAAAGGTGAAATAAGTCAAAGAATTTGCAATGATAATATTTTGCTTCTGGTCAGTAACTAAATATTTACTTTAATAATTTTATTGAAATTAAAATGCTATTATTATGCTATTTATAATAAAATGCTATTTATTAAGTAAAAAAACTGTTTAAAATAATTAAATTTCATGCTTTAAATATTAAGATTTTTAGTATAAGCTCAGGTAAAAAAAAATTAGCGGCAAGAATAACTAAAACTTTGGGGATAATCCATTTCATGTCCAGAAGATATTCCATGCATCTTTGTTACATTAAAAGCCTTACACTTTCTTTAAAAGACTTTTCTTATACTTCATGAAATATTATGTTATTTACTGAACAATATAATTTTTGTTTTAGGCGCATATTATGATAGAAATACTGTATCGAAGCTTATAGAACAGTTCATAAAGTTTGTTCAGTATACTTCACTACAAAATAGAATTTTCATTAACTTAAAAAATATAAAAACTATGCAATAATAAATGTATTAAAAATATGCAAATACCTGATTTACATTCGAAAAACTTTTAAAAAGTTTAAATTATAATTAGTGTTTTCTTTAAATATTAAAAGTTAACATTTTACATATAACAAATAAAATATATAGTTACCTTTCCAAGAGGATTGTAATAACCAAGGCCAAAATGAGCAACTTTAGGTGTGGATCCCTCAGCTATTAGAACATTTCTTGTAGATAAATGCTTATGCAAAACCTAAATAATAATACAAAACAAATAAAAAAAATGTGAAACTAAGAACTTATATTTGATAAACAGCCAATAATACATTTAATCCAGAAATGCATAACACAGGACAGTGCCAGCAGATGACGTTTTTGTGCTCCAAGCGATACTGAAAACGGCATTCTTAAAGCTGAATTTTGGAAGAAAAGAATTTTACAATCTTAAAAAATAAATTGAATTGTTCTGCTGATGTATTTACAATGCTGTAGAAAATTGCTTTTTTTAAAAAAATTCTATACCTTTTTTTTCTTTCATATCAAGCCAAAATTCTCATTTGGGAAACATAAGAACAACATAAATAACAATTAATGCATTCAATGCTAAAAAAGAAAAATGTTAGTTCAGTTAATGAGAATATCACTGCAAATTGTCTTCAATAAAAGAAAGAAAACAATTAAATTCTGTAACATTTAAATGTTTTATTTTTTTCCTGCCCACATCAGCAATCAAGATTTCTACACAAACTGAAACAAAAACAGAAGTCATTTACACAAACTTTCAAAGATCATGTGGGATATGATTCCATCTATTTGTGCTTCAATTCTTTTTTTTTATTACCAATATTACGATGTTGATGGCCTAAATTTAAGAAAAAAAATGTCCTTACAAAATGCCTTTGAAAACTACAAAAAATGATCTTATATAAAATAATGCCTTTAACTATAAAAATAAATGTAATAATTAAAATAAATATGCAATTTATAAATTATATAAAATGCTAATAAATAAATCTTCAAGAATATCAGTATCATATTGTAATACCAAATATTTTTTTGATAATACTCAAATTAAAAGATTGTTTATTGTCCAAAAGAAAATTCTTTTATCTTGAAATACTCAGTTCAACATCAACACCTGTTGTTTGTGGAAATTTAAGAAAACTAAATTCAATGCAAAAATTGCATTTATTTATAAAGAAAAAGATATTGCTTACAAATAAAATGCTCTATAAAAAGGTTATGATAAATGACTTGATAAAAAGTTGAAAAAAAAAAGTAAAAAATATTAAAAAAAATACAAAAAAAAATATTGACCTACAAAGGAAAAAAACAAATAAGTAATCAAAATATGCATCATTATCATCAACATGCTAGCCCAGTTTATTAGAATTTCAAAGATATTATACAGAATTCTGCGTACTCCAAAAAATAAATCATGCATTTAATATGGGGATATGTAAAATAATAATAATAATAAAAAAAAAAAGTACAAAAAAAAAATGCTAACTTTTGTGCAGAATTTTTTTTTAGTTTCTGCTAGATTCAAAATCTTTTTGTGAATTTGAATCACCCTATCAGAAGGAAAAGAAAAATATTCCTACCCCTCTATCAGCCAGATGTGCCATTCCACGAGCAACACCAGCAGCCAACTCAAGAAGTAATGGTTCCGATAAATTAGTAACTTTTCCTCCAGGTTGTTGGCGACTTCTGAGCAACATTCCCCTTAATGATGTAGGGTGATGTTCAATTGCAACATGGAGGACATCTATAGCATGAAAAATATAGTAATATTTATTTAAAGTTATTTTTTAAATTAACTTAAAAATTTGAATGATAAATGCATTTCAGAAATTCAGTTACCATTTTATGAGCATTTAATGTCTGCAAAAAACAACAATTTGAAAATTTATAGAAAAGGCCATTCATAAATGATATCAGGTTTGGAAGTTCCTGATATTGCGACAAGGGGTAGGGAAAGTTAGAAATAAGTTTGACTTCCCACATTTTAATTAAAATAAAAAGTTTAAAACGAGCTGATTAAATATATTTATATTGCTTGCTTTATATTTTTTGCATTTAATATAGTTATGCCCACAAATGCAGCTAAAACTGAGTTAAAGCATAAAAATAAAATTTTTAAACATAATTTATAACATGTGTTTGTTTCTGAACTGTTTGCATATGTTAATATAACATAACATGACATGTAAAGGGAAAGAGAGGGATCAAAAATACTGAACAAAAAAAAAAGTGCAACATCATATATGGATGCTGAAATAATGCTTTTTTGAAAGTATTTTATAATAAAATTACACATTTAAAATATTTTAGAAAGAAGTTAAAAAGATGAGCACAAAAAAAGAAAGAAAAATTTACACATAAAACAATTTTACGCAATAAAAAATATAACAAAAATATAAAAAAATTACTTTTCTAAAAACTTCAATGTATTTAAAGTGTTAAACAAACCATATAATTTATAACTATTCTTTTATTATCTATTTATTCTATTATTTCTATCTATTCTATTTTTCACATTATATAAAGAGTGAGGCCTCTTGCCTCTCATAATTGAATAACTTAATTTTTTATAATGGACAGTTTGCTAAAAGAACTCTCATCACAAGCAGTAGTAACAGGAACAGTTTTCATTAAATGACAGTTTATTAGCTAAAAGTATTTTTTTTAAACTAATAATGTTTCTGAGATTTCAATGGATTTCAAGTTAATACTACAACAAACTCAGTAAATTAGATGATTGTCTAAAATTGTCGTATGCTATAAAAAATTTCCTGAATTTCAGAATAACATAGATTTTGGAGAGGTCACAGTAGCTCCTACCCTGGCACCAATGCAGAGAAAAAGCGTAAGATTATAATAAAGGAGAATAATTTCTATTATAACAAAAACTAACAATTTAAGTACAAAATCGAAATTTTTTTTAAAGCAAAAAGCAGAGATTTTGTTGAAAAAAAGTGTAAATTCATTTTAAAATTTATTTGTAAGTTTTCTTTAATTTTTTTTTCATACAAAAAAATAAAAATAAAATGTAACTTCTCATAAACATACCTCTTTCATCACAAGCACCAAGAAATTCAACAACATTGGTATGAACTTGCACTCTGGACATAAGATCTAATTCACATAACAATTGTTTATGTTCCTTTTCCAGTAGAAGGGATGGAGCTTGAAAAAAAGTGTGTATTAAAAATAATTTAAATAATAAATTAACTTATAAAATATAAAAAAACACAAGTTCTTTTACAAGAATGAATATGATTAAGTTTTATTTAGATTCGCATCATTTTATAAAATGCACATGTCAACAAAGTGAAAAAGAAACTTTTCTCCCAGAAGGAAATAAAAGAAAAATTAAGGGTAAAAATGCAACTATTTGTTAGTTGTAATTTTCTCTTCACTGATCAATAATTTATAAATTATTAAAGAATTAAGTATAGAACTTTAAGCAAACATTGAAAATAAAATAAAAGTTACTTAAAAGTCAGTTAAATTAAGATTCATGGGAGAGTATTAATATTTTACAACTCGTGTATTGCAATAAGTAGCTGACAAGAATAAAATTTTGATTGTTTAGTTAGAAAACGAAGAAATCATTTTGGAATTTTTTTTATCTCCTAATTAACCCTTTGTACTTAAGAAGTTCAGAGAAGAATTAATTCAATGAACCTGAATTTTAAAATTTATATTTTCAGATTAGCAATTATATATAAAAAAAATAATAATAATTGAGGTTATGTAAATTTTTAATCTTTACAGTTCTTTAATTAATTACTTTAAATACTTTGAGAGCCAGCGGTTAACATAACTTATTAATAACAAATATAACATTATTTTTATAATGACATAATAAAGAAAAATTGATACAGTTTTTGTTCATTTAATCACACCTTACAATGAATTATATTTAAATGAAACAAACATTATTTAAATATATGTGAAAAAATTTCTAAAAACAATAGTTTTTTTTTTCATTCTCTATTTAGAGATGATTGGAAAACTAAATATGTAATGTTAAATATGTTTACCTTGCATGTATTGAACAATGCAGGGAATAGCTTGTTCTCTTCTTCTAACTAATCCTTCCCTTATTTCTCCAAATTGCCCGACACCAAGCACAGTTTGATGAACATCCAAATTCGATTTAGAGATTTGAGGATATTTTTCTCTTAGACTCTCGTACACCTCACTCAGATCAGCATCATCATTTATCTGCAGCATTCCCGGTATGAAACCATTTTCATCCTATGAATGTACACATTTTAATTCAGTTTACTTTGGTATGAGACAAGGTTATTTTAAGTCAATTCTCTATCATATAGAGTTAAGCCTAAATTGTATCAAAAAGTAAATTAGTTTGAAAAGATTTTTTTTCTCATTGTTTACGAATATATATGTTATAATTCTAAATGATAGCTTTTTATAGTTATTTCTTATTTTTGATAACATTATTTAAATGAATACTAGTTGTTCTAGCATCTCTTAATTATGTTGTTTGAATATGTAGGGACCCACTAATTTATATGTTAAAACCTAATTAATAATTAACAGTAATCAAAATAAATAATTATTATAATTGTAAAGAGTAAATTTTTACACAAGGAATCATTAATATATATATATGATTCCTTATTATAATTCTCACTCAATCCTCTTTATATATATTTTTTAAAATTCTGATAGCAAAATGAATACTAGTTGTTCCAGCCTCGATTCATTGAACATGTAGGGAACACCGCATCACTAATTTACATGTTAAAACCTAATTAATAATTATTAGTAATCAGAGCATTAATTATTATTGTAAAGGGCAAACTTTAACACAAGGAATCTCAAATATTTAATGGTATAAGTCCTAAAGAGTTAGAATGTGTGTATTTTAGATAACAAAATGTTTCATTCGAGTGCTAAACTATTAGGGGTAATCATTCGATTATACAAAGAAAATTGGATCTGGATGACATTAGTTCTATAAACAGTGTATTAACGTTTATAAAAAGATTTAAACAAAGAATTAATTACTTATCACTCTATTATAGTTTTTTATTCACTATATTTATTTCATTATATAAATGAAATTATTAAATTATAACACCTAATTTGCATATGGATATCTGCTTAAAACTAAGGGTTGTAGATTTTCTTTTAATTTTAAATTTTACTGCAGTTTTAATGCATATAGAAAATATGTCTTTTTAACAACAAAACTGTTCATAAGCAATCATCATACTCTTTTGGAAAGAGCAAATAAAAAAGTATTAATTAAACAAAATTGACATCTCATGTTTTTCAAAGGTTTTAAAAAGTTTTTTTAAACTTTATTTCAGAGGCTATCTTCAGTAATTTTAGAAATTGACATTAAAAAGTAGTTAATGTAAATGAATAAAAAAAGAAATATCAATCACATTTTAGTACACTTTGTAAAATACATATTTACCTTTATTATGTTAAAAAACATACATATTAAATTGAAATAACAAGTAAAGAAAGAAATACAGCAATTTCTCCTTAGTGCAGACTCCATTTCGGACAAGGGATTCTTTGATTGGGCAGGTCTTCTGGCAAGTAAAGAAAAAAAAAAAGGTTCTCGTTGCTAGTTTTCACACATGCAGAATTAGCTTTTGAATCATGTGAAACACAGTTTCTGATACAAAGTGTGTTTTTATTTAGTCTAACATGATGTCAATTTTGAGATAGTCCTACAAAATCAATAATTTCTAGTTTGTAGTACTTGCTATCCAAATAAACCTATTTAGTTTATTTATTCAATATTTTGAGGAAAAAGTTGAAATGTTTAAAATTTGATGGATATTTTCAATAGAATTTTTTAATAAAATTGATTGTTTGTTATCCCCCTCTTCCTAAATCTTTTTTTTTCGCATTATGAAGATTCTTGATGAAGTTATCATCATTAGTGAAGACAAAAGTACCACATGAGGGATAAAAATCACTAGAAAAAATTTATTGAAACCTACAATTTTTGTTATTTTGACTCAGAAATATGAGAAAGTAACTAACTAACAAAATAATAAAAACAGTATCTAAATAATCTGGTAGGTACTACACATTAAGCTTCATTTACAGTAAGACACTATTTAAAAAAACAAACAAACAAGAATTATAAAATTGCATCGATCAACCAGACATGCAATTTACATTAAGCTGAATTATTGAGAAACCACTTCATTAATTTTTATCTAAAAACAAATACTTAATTCAAATGAATCAGATTAAAAATCATACTTTTTCATGAGAATAACTCTCACTGTGTTCCGAGGACAGCTTGCAATTAGAAAAACATATAAGTTAAAATAAGGTAAAAGTTTACTTTCATAAAAAATATTTATTCCAATATTTTTTTAAAAAAATACTTTAATTCTTTAACAAGTAATTCAAATCTATATATATCTAAAATTATTGCCGAGAAGAAGGATTAAAAACAGCTCTTAGGGAAAAAGAGCACAATATTTATTTAATACTTATTAGAGAGTGACATCATCTAGGTGTCACTCTCTAATAAGGTGATATGAAGATAAAGATTATAATTATATTTATCATGACACAAATTATAACAGATTCTGTTAATTTTTTGTTTAGAAATATTTAAAGAATGTTTGATAACTACAGCTTCTTAAACAACATGGAATAAATGTAATGTGACATACTGCTTCTGAACCGTGAGCTCTTAAAACCATTTCATCTGACGGTCTTCTTTTACCATAATGTTTTCTGAGCAAGAAATAAACAATAACTGACACAACAAGAAGAAATCCAAAAACACCGATTGCAGCAGAAAGAATAACAGATAACTTTGAGCTTGTTGGAGCTGGAAGAAAATTTTTTATCAACTGTAAGTAAATCTTAATATTAACTGTAAGCAAAATTATAATAAAAAAAGACTAAATAGATTCTTAGCTGGTCAAATTTCATATTGAAAAAATGATTTAAAAATCTTTTCAGGGAAGTATGCTAATATCTTGATTTTTATTACAATAAGTTATGTAGATTTACAAGATGATAGCTGAATTAAGTATGAAGTTAATTATAATTTAAGTTGAAAAATCATTAAAACTAGATAAAATAAGAGTTTTCAACAGTAGAATTTCAAAATTTTTAAAAGTTTCTCCGTTCTTGCCTTCTTTCTCCTTTCATTATTATGAAGAAAAAAAAATTCTTCAGATGTTAAAAATAAAATACATATGCTGGATACTTGTTATTTGAGCTAATACAAATATTGTTGGAAAAATGTAATATAATTCCCTAAAATTGGGCACATTTACACAAAAACATCAACAAACTAAATAAAAACTATAAATTTATTTAATATTATTGCAAAAAATACCTTAATACAGATAATAAGATTTAAAAATAACAAATAAGAATTTATTGAATATATATATATATATATATATAGACAATTTCATGACACAGAGGGCAACATAAAAAATAAATAAATAAGCGGTTAATAGTACTCCTACATTTATAAATGTTAGTTTTTACATATTTTATAATAATAATAAAAATTTTAATAAAGTTTTTATTTGTAACAACAGCCTAATAGATACTAACATCAGTCACAAGAGCTTTTTCTCCATTTGCCACTTTTCATAAGTAATTTTATGTGTACATTCAATGTTTTCTGTTAATTTGAAATTTTTTAAAATAAATTTAAAAAAATCTCATTATTGCTTATTGAAGAAGGAGAATATAAAAAAATTATGATGTTTTACATCATATCCTTCCTTCATAACACCAGTCACACTTTATATTTTTATTCTAAATAAACATTTATAATTTCATCTTCTTTTTTCTTTCTTACATGCACAATAGTATTTGACTATTCAAAAACATTCAATATAATTAAAAAAAAAATTAAATTATTAAATATTTATTATTACTGTGGCATAGTCCATAGATAGATACTTCTTGATGATATTTAATTTTTTTCCTTTTTTAAATTTTTTAATTAAACTTATAAATCAGTAAATCTTGCTTAATTTTCTTCAGAATGAAAATTTGAGTTAAACAGTGCACACAATCTTAAACTATATTTTCGTTATTTAATCCTAAAAGTTAAAAAGTAATTTTATAAATAGATAATTTGCATACAGTGCAAGTATGTTTTATTTATGAATACATGACAAGACTAACCAATCAATTAACTAACAGCTCTTAAGGTAGCAAAATCAAATATTTTAAAACTCCTAAAAACTAAGAATACAATAAGAACAATAAAGTTAAATAATAATAATAAATATTCAAAGCAATTTACCCTTAAAAACATCATCTTCTTCTTCACTTTCAATACTAGACTGTAAAGGCGAATAGGTTATTTTTGTAACCTATTAAAAATAATTAACACAATTAGTAGTTTTAAAGATGCATAAGCTAGAAAAAAATATTTTAATCATTAAAATAAATAGAAAAATAATTAAATGCATTATTTTACCCCATTTAGAGAGCTGACTACTCCAATAAGTATCTCATAATCTCGATCTTCTGACAATGGTGCATTGTAATATCCGTTATACATTCTCTTGTCTCCAACTATAAAAGATCGATTTGCATGCTCAGGAAGTAGATCAGCTGTGATATAAAATGGAAGACCAGTTTCTAGTGACAAGGAATAGTTGCCAACTTCTTCTGGATTAAAAAATATTAGAGAATGTTTCTCTAATGTCACAACATAATAACCCCTGAAAAATGATCAAAGCAATGAAATTACAAATGATGTGAAATCAAATTTAACTAATATATAAAATAACTAACAAAAATTTCTCCTTAAATTAAAGTAAATAGATAGCAAATGATGTTCATCAACTGATTACAATTAAGTAGTTCATTTTAATCCAACTTATGTAATGAAACTTTGAAAACTATAATGTTTATTGCAAAACACAAGACAGGTTCTTAAGGGGAGGCTATACTGTGTGGGAGAAACTCTTTACGGCAAATTCTCCTTCAGTCATATTAAGAAAAAGAAAAAAATGAGTTCAGATGAGGAAGTTTCACTGTTATGCAGAAAGGAAAGTAATGGGATACCTGCATGCAATGTAGTGAGGGTATCTCGATCCTGATTGGTTGTTAAAATGTGGCATTTTTTTTACGTTAGCAACTGTTCTTCATATTCTATTTCAAGTAAACCAAGATCGTCAAATATCAATTCTCTTAGGTAATACATCCAATATTCTTTCACAATGATTTTTTTACCATATATTTCTTACTTAACAAAGAAAGGTACAAAACCATGTTGAACATAAACAAACTAATTAAGCATCAATGTTGCCAGATACACAAAACAAAAATATATTACAGTTACAATAAAATATAAAAGCAAATAATAAATCTAAGTTAAGTAAAAGACATAGACAACAATGAATGATAGATCAGTTATTTTGATGTATGATACGGCACTGTATTTAATTAACTTCACGTTAATTAACCTTCTAACCTATGCGGAGAAACTTGGGTGAATTTTAATACGCCATTTTGCTTATAAACAATCAGCTGGTGCTGACAACATTGGTGACATGTGTGGGTATCCATGATCATCTTAAAGTGCAAATACCAAATAATCCTTTAATTTGTTTGCGAAAAAAAAAGCATTAGTGAAGCATTTTAAGTTATACTATTAATATTATTATTAATTATTATTATATTATTAATGTATATGAAAGAGAATTTACAATGAAGGGCTTCTTCTGCCGTATCCTTTTCAAGCAAAGCAATATCCCTAAATAAAGAGAATAGTTATCAGGGTGATAATGAAAGAGACAAAAAGTGAAACATGATTCAGATTACAATTACCATTAAGAAATTTCAAATGCTTGCTGGTGGCAAAAATTCGAGATCTTTTTTCTGCCTAAAAGGTTGGGGATCCCATTTAATTTCAAAATGCAGAAATTATTGAAATTTGCTGACAATGTATTGATTTATGAATGTCACAGGAAGAATATTTGAATTAACTTACGTTATAGGGCCTTTATTGCTGACACCTTCAGGTATGTGAATGGAAAGAGTTTCTCCTTTTCTCTCAATAATGTCAACTGGGGAAGGTTCATCAGGTTCTGATTAACACAAAGAAATATTAATCTGATTAACACAAAGTAATATTATAAAACTATATTTTAGCTTCAGTTAAGCTGTTTAGAATACAACGTTAGATTATAAAGTAAATATGTCTCCAGAATTGGAAGGTTTTAAGTCAAATTTTAAAACCAAATTAAACTGAACAGAATACAAATACCCAGGTTAGTCTCAGATAATAGGAAATGATGGTGTAAAAATAAATAAAAATTTTAAAGTTTTAATTTATGATTTTTTTTAAATGTTAGTATATATGCCTACAATCATGAAAAAAATTACCAGCAAAGAATTTATTTCTGCTTTTGCTTAATATTAGGTGATGCTTATGTGACAACTTTTGTCACATAGTAACAACTTTACAACACATAGTAACAAAGTAACAACTTTTTCTAATAAAGTATTTTTATAATACATAGAAAGTTTGAAGACAGTTACATGTAACATGTTTTATTTAACATTTTATTTTTATATTCAGTCACATTCTCTTATGTCATTTTTATATTCTGTCACATTCTCTTATGTCATTTTTATATTCTGTCACATTCTCTTATGTCATTTTTATATTCTGTCACATTCTCTTATGTCATTTTTATATTCTGTCACATTCTCTTATGTCATTTTTATATTCTATCACATTCTCTTATGTCATTTTTATATTCTGTCACATTCTCTTATGTCATTTTTATATTCTGTCTCATTCTCTTACGTCATTTTTATATTCTGTCACATTCTCTTATGTCATTTTTATATTCTGTCATTTTTATATTCTGTTATGTTTTCTTACCTCCCACTTCAGTCCAAACCATTTTGGTAGAGGGATCAGAGTGACCATCACTGGTCACTGCCCAGACACTGATATTGTACATCGTTCCTGGATGAAGACCCAGCAAATCAGAGCTATGAGTTGTATTATAAAAAGTCCACTCATTTCGGTTGAGTGCATCCATTTGGCTATAAGATTTAACTGGATAAGCAGAAACCTAATAAAACAAGTTTTTTAGGAGTTGGATTTCAATTGAAAAATTCTTAAATAAGAGACAGGCAACAAACAAATGTTCATAACTAAGGCCCGGATTTTGATGACATTTGCATTTTTTGTCCTTTAGAGCATTTTTTGAGATTTATAGGGCATTTTCTTTAATTTTTAGGGCGTATTTTGCATTTTAAAGCATTTTTTAAATTTTTTGTAATTTTTATTATTTTTTATAATTTTTTACTAGTACACAGGCTTCCAAACAATGAAGAAAATCTCTAGGATATTAACAGGTGGAGCAACATCTGTTCAAATTGAGGAAGAATTGTCTGTAAGTGTGACTGTCCTTTTCAAGTATGCACCATTAACATCAGTAGACGTTGAAAGAAGCTTCTCCTGGTATAAAAATTTGTTTTCAGACAAGAGACGCTCGTTTACATTTCAAAATATTAAAAAAAATTTAATAATTTACTGTAATTCTGATATTTAGTAATATTATGAGATGGAAGTTGTTATATTCATTTAAGTTTCTATACAAAATGAAAATGTTTTGGAGTCAATATACTTTCCTTTTTTTCGTTATTTTAGGATATAACATATTTTTCAAACTTTAATGAACGCAGAACAAGTATTGCATCGCTTTATATTTTTTGAAACGACTCATAATAATTTTAAAGAGTAAAACATTGTTTTAGTTCAATATTTTAACTTCTACTTAAGTCATGTCATAAGGCAATTGTTAGCACAATTTTCGCATTTTAAGGGCATTTTTTGCAGTTTGTAAGGGCATTTTTTGCACTTTTTAAGGACATTAATTGAGATTTTTTAGGTCATCAAAATCCGGGCTCTATTCATAATATTAAACAAATAAAAAAAAATAATAAAAAAAGTGCAGTGTAGTGCTTAAAAACAAATTTTTTTTTTACAAAGATATAATGTATTTCATATTTTTTTTTTCATTTTTTAAGATATACCTTTTATTTACTTGAATAAAATCATAAGTTAAACACATTTAACACAATTGCACAAAATAAATGTAACCTAAAATATCAAATAAATGCTGATTGATAAATTTTAGAAAATTCGCGACTTAGTCTCAGAGTTATTAGCTTTAAATCAAGGAAAAAAATAATCTATTTAACGGTTCAAACTTTGACAGTAATTTTTTAAATTAAACAGCTTTATTTATATATTATCTGATTAAAAACTTTATTCGCTTCAAAAAAGCTTTATTTATATATTAACTGATAGAAAACTTTATTCGCTTCAAAAAAGCTTTATTTATATATTATCTGATTAAAAACTTTATTCGCTTCAAAAATATACAAATAGGAAATAACAGTTGACATGTTTCAAGCACTTCAAAAGTAGATGCTCATTTTCAAGACTTGCCAGGCGTGAATGAGAAGAAACAAAAGTGATTTGAAATAAAAAACACAAAGTTCCCAATGAGACATATAAAATTAAAGTTGAGAAACAAAACAAGAAAATCAGTTGAGAAACAAAACAAGAAAATCTACGGAGAGACAGTGAAGAACTAATGTTTATTTGCTGTAATATTTTTCTTCTTTTGTTTCTCACTTTTATTTTTCCATTTTTTGTTGCCAACTTTAAGTTTTTTTCTATTTTTTATTTTTTTAAAAAAATTTCAAATCATTTTTATTTCTTCTCATTCACGCCTGGCAAGTCTTGAAAATTGGCACCTCTATTTGAAGTGAATGAAGTTTTTAATCAGGTATTATCTTACCACATCATTTCTTGGAATTATTTATTTAAGTTTTATTTATGGTTAAAATTGTCAAATACTAGTCAAAAGTTTGACAACCCTGAAATGGAGATGCAATCAAACATGCACACAGACTCTTTATTTATTCATAGAGATAAAACATTTTCCATTATAATTTTTCTTTTCTCAAAACTTACTGATTTCATTTTCTTTTTTTTTTTTAACACTAAAAGTAATGCTTTAACTTATTTATGCACTTAAAGCCATTTGTACTTTAGCATGGAAATGTTTTCTTTTAGAAATCTTTAGAAAGTAATTACATTATCACTTAAAATATGTTATTTAAATCAATCAAAAGATTCATAATTTTTTTTTTTTTTTTTTTGACAGGCAGTTCTCAAACAGATTACAAAAAGAGTAGCAAAATAAAATGTAGAAAAACAAAGTCATTTAAAAAAAATAAATAAAATCATCATTACTTTGTGTAAAATCTATAAATAAAATGATTGATAATAGTTAGTCACTTTAAACTTCAATGTCCACGGCCTTAAATTTTAAAAACATAAACACACATGAAAAGGGCTATATTTTACATTGTGTCATTTTGTATCAACTCTACAATACCTTAAATTGCATTTAAAGTTCTGAAGTAAACTTTTACAATAGTAATACAGTAAGAGTATTTTTTTCCAAAACATATAAAATGATACAAGAATTTGAAATAAGAGAACCAATAACATTGCAGTATAAACTTCTATATAACAAAAACATTTTTTTAACATACTGTCCATTTTTTGAGATGTTATAATTGATTTGAAAAACTTAAAACATCTTATTTGCCACATTTTCAGACAGCACAATCAACTTCAGTAGTTTTTTTTTCTTCTTTTTTTTTACTATCTGTAAACTCTAGTTGTTGTGTTCAACTTTTAGAAAAACCCCCCACCATTTTGAAGTTAAAATTAGATAGTTGACGTGTATGCAAAAAAAAAAAAAAAAAAACAAACTCGTTTAAGGATTGTACAGATTTACTGTGAGAGAAAATAATGACACATACTTCATACACATTTCTTTCAAATAAATTTAAATTAATCTGGAAATTAAAAGTAAATTTTATTGAAAAAAAAAACCCTCATGTTTTGATTGATAATATTGTAACAAAATATTTTTAAAATGTATGTGGCTAACAAATTAATAAGCAAATTCAGATCAGGTCTGATAAAAAGCAAATAAAAATCATACTTAAAAAATAGCTAAATTAAATAGCTTACTTGATACTTTTCAATAACTTTGTCAGGAACAGATACTGTGGTCCAGCTGACATGCATTTTACTTTCAGTAATATTTGATACGGTTAGCTCTGGTCCAGCGATACAGTTGTTACCTAATTAAAGGCAACATTAAAAAATACTAAATACATATTATAAACTGTTTAATAAAACATTTATCAAAGTAAAAAAAAAACAGTATTTATACAAAATAAAAGAATTTTTTTTTTATTAATAAAACATGAAATATATACCTTTAATGAATATCATAAATATTAGCAATATGCAAGAAAAGACTTGAAGCTTCATTTTAGTCATTTCTGAAGTTTTCTTTTTCACATTTGCAAAAGGCTATTTGCAGAATTAATATGGAATCTAGAAAAGAATTAAAAAGTTTGCTCAACAATTTCAAAAATTATTAATACAGTGTAAATTATTATATACTTAAGTTAAGACAAAATAATTTCTACGGTCTGTTGGGCCTACTGCAGAGGCTTGAGAAAGGAGGGTGGAAAAAGTGAAAAGTTAAAAATGCTTTTTGGTTACAGACTAACAATGATAGGGAACAAAATGACTAATGATCAAAAATTTTTGTGACTATTCATAAAACCATTAGTAATTTTAATATTGTAGGCCATGATAAAACAATGGACTTCAGTATATTGGTCCAAACTGCAATGGTTGAGAAAGAAAAATGGCTTGGCTAAACATGGAAATTAAGATAAATTTTGTCCTAAAACCTAATCTTTTAAAAGTAAAAAATAAAAAAAAAATGTCTTTTTTTAAAAACAAATTTCCCCTTTTGTAGTTGAATAAAATTAATTATTTAAGTA
The DNA here is from genome assembly GCF_982258835.1 of Parasteatoda tepidariorum. Lineage (NCBI taxonomy): Eukaryota > Metazoa > Arthropoda > Arachnida > Araneae > Theridiidae > Parasteatoda > Parasteatoda tepidariorum. Next base: position 76,343,882 of record NC_141758.1, on the reverse strand, counting down.
AGTATGATAAAAAGATAATTAGTAGCGTAATAGTTTTTAAAAGCAAGCTACATAAACATACCATATGTCATTTTACACAAGCGAAATGCTAATATGTTTTCGACATAAAGTAAATGATAGATAAATGTCATAGTTTTGAATCAAGATTTTTTGCTTTTCCATCAATTTTAAAACACTCAGATAATAATTAATTTCAATAAATTTGACTTTTTTTCAATTTGTCATTTGTATTATATCAGCTCAAAAGACTGTGGTATGTTGCTGTTGTTTCGATTGATCAATATCATCAAGCCTACTTGGTAAAATCCAGCAAATTCAAGGCAGAGGAAGCGCCTCTTGTTCTTTAGTGGCGCCTTCTATGGCCAAGAATATGAGTTCAGCTGCACACATCACAGCTCGGTTCAGAGGGCGGACACATTCAAACACCCACAGATCATAATATTGCCCTGAACCAGAGAACGACAAATCGCCAATTCAGTATTTTCAGAGGAGTCTACAGAGGGAGTCTTCGGCCAGTGGGGGCCTCCTGGACATGGGCCCAACACCCTACTTAACAGACTACCCCAGCCAAACTGTTGTACAACTATGAAAATTCTAATACAATTTTTTTTTTAAATATACAAGACTAATTAAATTCAAACATAGCACAGAATTGAATAATTATAAAAGTGAACTACAAAAGATTTTGAATAAAATAAACTTATACTTTATAAAACATTACATATATAACATTACATTACATTATAAACAAGGGAAGATATGGTCAAAAAAAGTAAAATATCTTATTTAGGGTAATGTCATTAATTTTACTCAATTATCTTGATAATGACTATGATCTTGGTCCACACACAATCACTAAATAAAAGGAGAGATTTCCATATCGTGATCTGTGGCAGAATAATCGCGAAGTCTTGGAAACTTCCGGGCAGTGACCCACGAGAAACCAAAAAAATAAAAATCACAGAAAGGGACCAACTCGAAAGGTATAACCCGTAGCAACCCCAAGGAAGTTGTTTTTTAAAGAAAACTTGCAAGTTTAAAATCTATTTGGCACCTTGGCGATTGTAGTTGGCAAGACAGATCAGGATACGGAAACAGCCCCAAATAAAAGATAGTGAATATGAAACAAAATTGAAAACTTTTCTTAAAAACCAATAATTTTATAAAATACATTAAAAATTTTCATATTGAAAAATTGGCTTTTATTCTAATTTCCCTTATTTGAGAGATTAATAGAATAAATAATTACATTAAATGGTGTAATCAATATAGAAAAATTTACAATTTTTAAACCAATAAAATCCATCTCTTGATTCTGCACGAAAACATCTTTTGAAAAGGGTGCAATAACTTTATTTGTTTGATTTTCATTTCGTACAGCTTTTTATGAAAGCGTTTAAAATTAACAACTAATGCAAAGTTATGGAAATATTTATATGCATAAATCAGAGTAGATTCTCAAACACTGAAATCTCTGAGACAAATTATTTTTTCAATATATATTCAAATTAGAGAGATAAAACAAGCGTTTGATCAATATGTCACAAATAAAAGTAAACCAGGGCGTGGATTTCAATTCTGTAATACTCTTTTAGGATCATGCATAGACAATTATTGGAAATAATAACCCAAAAGTTTAAAGTGATTCGTGATGAAAATATTTGTTACAGTAATTTATATTCATCACAACTGATATTTAGATCAACTAAAATAAATCGAAGTACTGAAATTCATACAATAGACAAGGTACTAAAACTGTGAATAGTTATCTGTCACAAGAAATGAAAAAAAAATGTTTTAGTTTATTTAATTACCTTCTACACTTATGCAATAAAATTGTTTACAAAGATTAGTTTCATAGTACAGATACTATCTAATTTCACTAATTTAAAAAAAAATTAAACATTGTCGACTCCATTTACAAACAAACAAACACTGATGCCAATAACCCCAAGCGGAAATCATGCGCTGTCCTGTTTTATTTGAACTTTAATACGCTGTTATTAGCAGACGTAAAGACCACGTGTTATTGAAGTTTAAAATCAAAACGAACTACAGATGGCGCTCAAAGGATTTCTTTTCTTATGGCAACTACGTTGGTGTAAGTATGTAAATATTTTATTGCTTTGCAATTTCAACGGTAACTATAGGAAACATAGCTCATTTACAATTTCAACAAATTAGTGAAAGAGTTTTTTTTATCGGCAATTTGTAGTGGCAAATGACTTAATGGGAGAATCGTACAAAATTAAAATTATTTAATTATTTTACTTTATATATATATATATATATAAAGTAAAATAATTAAATAATTTTAATTACATATGGATGGTGTTTTCAATAGAAATGTAAACAATAACAATCTCGAGCTCGGGACCTACTCTAGTTCCGGTTAAAAAGTTTGCAGCTGCTTACTACATGTTATTCTGATAGGCGATGTTTTCAAACGAATAATTTTGTTTTCAATAAAAGAAATAAACTAGATAATTTCTGAGCTCAAATCTGCCGTATTTCATAAGATATTAATGTTATTATGTAATTCTGGGGAGTTTGGAGTGAAAATTTGTTTTAGTTATTTTGTTATTTATTATTAAAAAAGGTGACATGGTTGCTAGATTTTGAATAACTCGCTTTTTTGGCAGTCTTGATTTGGCCTCTTTCCATTTGTTTATTACTGTTTGTTCGTGTTGCAAGCTGTGCACCATCTTACGTTAGTGTTAACACTTTTAGTATTGTAAACAATATTGTTAGCATTGTAAACATAAGTAATAAGTAATCAAATGCATTGTTTGCAAGAATCTCAAAACACAATGTTGCCAAATGGCTTTAAAATACAACTGAAACAGTAACCCGGAAATTTAGGCAGTCCCGAGCTTGCAGCGCTCCCTAGTGTAGAAAACATCATATATATAAAGTAAAATAATTAAATAATTCTAATTTTGTACGATTCTCCCATTAAGTCATCTGCCACTACAAATTACTGATAAAAAAACTCTTTCACTAATTTGTTGAAATTGTAAATGAGCTATGTTTCCTATAGTTACCGTTGAAATTGCAAAGCAATAAAATATTTACATACTTACACCAACGTAGTTGCCATTAGAAAAGAATGTGCAAAGAAATGGATATCCATGTGCAAATCCATTTCGGGCAAATCCGTGGATAAAATTATCTGCTAAAGGTTTTTCTTTGTTAATTTTTCCATGTGCAAATCCATTTCGGGCAAATCCGTGTTAAAATTATCTATTGAAAATTTTTTTTCTTTGATGATTTAAATAATTTTTCTATGTGCTAATCCATATTGTGCTGTTGTTGTTGTTGTTGTTGTTAATTTACGTCGCACTAGAGCTGCACAATGGGCTATTGGCGACGGTCTGGGAAACATCCCGGAGGATGATCCGAAGACATGCCATCACAAATTTGATCCTCTGCGGAGGGGATGGCACCCCCGCTTCGGTAGCCAGACGACCTGCGCGCGAAGTCGAGCACTTTACGGTAGCACAGTTTAACGAGGACCAATACCGCACACCCTCGGTCCCTACGCAGACTGATCCAAGTGGGTCACCCACCCATATTGTGCAAATCCGCGGCTAAATTATTTGCAAAACCGGCAATTTAAGTTTCTCTTTTCTTTTTTATATTTTTTCTTAAATAAACATCTATCAATTTTTAAAATTATCCAGTATAATATTACCTTGCGCACATCCATTTCGGGCCGATCCTTCGTAACTAACAAATCAAAGCTCAGAAAAACAATTCACTTCAGCAGTGCAGTAGGAACGACACTTTAAAACCCTCTTGTTACATTCAATTTGCGCTTTTGTTTTCATCTTTTGTTTTCATATTTTCTAATCTGGCAATCTTTCTGCGAAAACATTTTTAAATCATTCTTGAAAAATTTTTTGTCCTTGTAAGTTGATCTGATTTTGCTACTCGCTTTATAGTCCCTTTTAAATGTTTTTTTATTTTATTTTCTGTTTTTACATGCTATTTTTACTTTTTGTGATCTATTTTATTTGTTGTTATTTTTATAAATTTTTTTTTTGAGTGCTCCTCACACTATTGTATTAATATATTTTGCTTTGGCTTTATTGATACAATATCAGAAAGCACTCTGTTTTGCGGATATAATCGTGTGGGCTGAAGAAAAGATTATATCTTTTTTTCCCCGGTTTTATTTTTCCGGTTTTTTAAATAAAATTTCATCCCTTTTTCCCCCCATCCTTACGTCTATAATTTTTCTTTGTTTTATTCTTCATTTTGAACTTATATATATATATATATATATGTTAAATTATTAGGCTTAATTATAATACAGCTGAAATTGGGAATAATAACATCTTCATCACCACCAAATATTATTAATATTATTCTCCCATTAACGTCCAGTCATAAGAAATTGTCAATATATGCACAGCACAGGCATGAAAAAGTTGAAGTACACATTGAAATGCATGTTTCATTCAATTACTTAAACTTAAAAGAAACAACAGAAAAAAAAGCTTTAGATATAATTAGTTTTAGATATAAATGTGAATATTTATGTAATTAGTAGACATCTTTGTGACTGCAAAAAGTGCAAAAACGTAAACAGTTGTGATAGTTTAATTTATTAATTTATTTATTTTCGACAAATAGTGCAGTCCTTTTAAAGGGAAGCTAGGCACTAATGTGTTAACACAGTAAACATTTTTTAGGTTTATCTTAAAAAAAATGCAATCTTAGGCAATCATAAAGGATTGATGAACAAAGTGAGCAGCGTGTTGAACTTACTGGTATACACAATAAACATTGATATATTACTGCGCAATCAATTGAAATGTCGTATCATATCGATATAATTTTTCTCTCTTACGGCTCTTATTCCGGAACTACATAGTTGCTTCTAGTGTCATACTGGAGGTGCAACAAGAAAAATCGGATGCTAATATTTTTTTTTATTGAAACACGAGGTATCAAATGAACTTGAATGCGTCTAATCATGGGATAAAATACTGTCAACTATGAACAATTATTTTTTAAACTCATTTATTAAAAAAATTATATCGAGAATCACATAACAAAATTGAAGAAAAATTAGCAAGTGAAAAGCAAGTGCTTTTCAAGGAAAATGTAAAAGCTGCTGAATGGAAAAAACAAAATAATAATAATGGGAAAAGTTTTTAATCTATAGGTATAAAAATGAATGTCTGTGAGTGTATGTCCTTTATAGACTCCATCCAAACGAACCATCCAATCGAAATCGATTAAACTTGGCGTACAGATAGTTCGATGCACGATGAGGGTAACTGTCGAGATTAGAACATTCTACGACAAACCGTTCGAAAGGGATGAGCGAAAAATGAAATGTTCTGATTGGCCAATCGTTAGCCGTAGTTTTAAATTTAACGATTTAACGAGATTTGCTTACTTCAATAACGTAAAGCCACAGAAGATTACAACATATAATATTCAATTTTAAAAAATGAAATTATTTTAGCTATATTAATCGAAAAACTTAGATGAAGAACCAGGTGAGTGACATTTTCAGAAAGAAAAAGGAAGTTGTATCAGAATTATTTTATTACCAATTTATTAGAAGGTGGGACTAATAAATTAATTACTTTATTTAATTTACCACAGCCTGATTTGAAATAAAAATCATGCAAGCTTACTAAAAACTTATATGGATTAGTTATGCCAAGTAAAAATTAAGAAAACAAAAACAGTTCTGTTACATTAAAAATACCCATATTGACGGAACCACTTTATGTTATTTTCTTTAATTGATTAATTTCCCTGAAAATGTCACTTACCTGGTTCTTCCATCAAGCTCTTTAATTGTGTTGGTATATCAGTTTTGAGCATGATTGCGTTGTTTCTCAGTAGTGATTTATTAATTCTTTTTCTTTTTTTAATTCACCCCGTGCGAAGAACGGGCATTCAGGCAGTTTTTAATAAAAAAAAAAGTACATAAAATCAGTGTTAGATGAGGAATTTCGTAAGGAAATTCATATGAATATTGTTGAAATACGAATTACATTATGTTAATACAAACATTGCTGAATGTCGAAAAATAAAATAATTAATAAAAAAATAAACAATTAAAAAACGTCCGGCACTTTAAAGGAAAAAAAAGTATGAAATATTTTTCAATGGTTGGTTTCTAAGAGAATAGCGCCTTTTCGTGATTTTTAAATGCTTTTTTCCAGTTTCTATTCAAATAAAAGTTTTAAATGCGAGTTTCTTTCAGCTATTTATTAAACAGCCACCCCCCCCCCCGAGCGACTCCGTAGCATGAATTATAATTTTTAAGATTTTTTTCCAAAGTTTTAAGCAATCGAAATTTACAATACATATTTATCTTAACATTTTTACGCGAGATATAAAATTTACATGGAACATGGAACAAAAATATTCTAAGTAAGTAAAATTAAATTAAGAACAAAAATAACATTTAATTTTACAAGCTGAGTATAAAATTGCCCCGTTTCCTAATAAATACGAGTACATCATAAGTTTCTTTCGTGTTGATTACAAGTATGACTTATTTTCTTATTTATTTATTTAAAATCTCTAATTTTCGATTGAAAATCCAAAATTAAAGAATCCGACTAGGTGGAAAATGGCAATTTCGACGAAAATTTAATTTTTTTTTATCATTCATATTTGATCTTAAGCTTATTAGAATTACTCAATCCAAATTTGTGATCTCCGGTTTTTAGAAGTGAAATTATAGCAGTTTTTTCTCATACCGACAAACGAAACTGAAATATTTTTAACGTTTTGAGTATTTTTACTTTTTTTTTATTTAATTAAATTATATATTTAAAACAAATAAAATTCACTTTCAGAAATTAATTTTGAAATTATTTATTTTATTGTTCGCTGAATTTTCTCGTATATTAAATGCATATTCTGCTGAACGTAGAATTAGAGAAAAATTCGTTATGCTAACACACACATTAGTAAAAAAGTTAATTTGAGAATTCTTTGAAGTTTTGCATGTAGATTTTGTATAATGTTATCAATATTTTATGCTAAAAGTATTTTATGCTAAATATTTTATGCTCAATATTTTATGCTATGTCTATGAATGAATTTGTTATTTTATCAAGCTTTAAGTAAGAATATTTAGAATTTTTCTTTTTAAAGAATTCAAAAAATATATTTAGTTCTATTTTATTGTCTTTTAGATTTTTTTTTAAGATTTAAGTAAAAAATCAGGTAATCACACTATTAATCCTGAAAAATTTTTTTTGTTGATATTTATGTCGTACAATATGTTGTTCAGCTGTTAGTGGGACACGGAAAATTAGTAGTCATTAAGCTCAAGTTTTCCCTCATTTTGAAAAATAATTTATAAATTTTTAAACTTTATATTTATAACTTTAGAACCGTGCTTACCAAACATGAAATTAAAGTTTTTTGTTCCAAAACCTGTAAGATACCTTAACCTGAGTAGCAAAATTAAAATTTTAAAGGTTCATCATTACCAAGCAACAAGCAATATATATATATATATATATATATATATATATATATATATATATATATATATATGGGTGTACCGTTTTCTTACTTTCAAAGTACAAAATAGTTTTTGCTTTCTTACTACAAAAAATTCATTAACAGAAATGTGAGAGACAGGAAGAGGTGTACTTAATATAACAATTCACATTTCAATTGATTATTGATTTCATAAATAATGAATGGTAGGGTAGGGAAAATAGTTGTTTTAGAAAATGACTATTTCATCGATCATTGATTTCAGCATTCGAGAAATACGTTTGAATTATAATAAGATTTCAAACTTGTTTCTAATCTCTTGCATTTATCTGTGCAATAATTTAAGTTTGTTTGTCCTTGAAAACTTATTGGCAGAATGCAATATATTGATAAATATTGTCACTAACCTAAGATACATTAGATATTATTATTAGAAAAAGGAATATTTTATGCTAAATTAAACTTTTTTTTCCAATTTTTTTTTGTTCGGTTACTACTCTTGTTTTGTGTAAACGTAAGCTTTTCATCAGCATCGTTATGTTAATAGTCTTAAGGTTTAATCACTAAAATTTCTTAATAAATCACAAAAATTTAAATTGGTTTCAGAAGAGGAAGCACACGGCGGTTGGAGTTGGGGGACTATTTTTCATCCTGAGTGGAAATATAAAATCATGATTAAAAATCATAATTTTATTAAAAAAATTCCCATTCCAAATTTTATTTGCATAAAAATTGAAAAAGAAAGACAGAAAGTCTTGGCAATAAGGGTGCCGTGGTATTCACGTGAGTGCTTTTCTAATTTAAATTTATGTTTCAAATTATGTTCAAATTATGTTTATGTTAAAATTATGTTTAATTTAATTAATGTTTCTGAATGGAAAAGACATTATAAATTATGATTTTTGTGAAGATTTCTGAAAAATTTTAGTTTTTTGGTGTCCTCTCTTTAGAAGGATGAGAATATAAATATTTTTTTATCACATATTAGTAGATCTCGCAAGCCATATATATATATATATATATATATATATATATATATATATATATATATATATATATATATATATATATATATATATATATACAGATTCTAAATGCTTAAATTACAAAAAATGAATAATGATAACTGTTTTTTTCTTATATGTACATCCTTACCGTTCAATAGCTCATTGTGGGAAGAGTAGTTATCGACCATGTGGATACCATGTAGATACACTACAGTACTCCCCACCGGAATTATATCTGTGATAGTATTCGATGAACGGTTATCACTAGTTGATTCATTGCTGTTTTAGTGAGAAGCCCGGAGAGCTGTATTAAGATCACCGCACTTTTTGAGGGCTGATCGTGAGAGCTGTATTAAGTTCACGGTCGTGGTCACTCCTGTGGTGCATTTAGCAGTCGAGTGTATATGTTGTACGTTGTGTATGATCGAGATTGAGGAGCAACAGCGTGAGGAGGACAATGTCGCAGTCACAAGTAGCAGGTCAACTTTTCAATGAGAACCATTCATAGTAGGCGTGTTCAAATCGAAGTGGGAGTTATTTCTGGAGAGTGGTCCAAAGTTTTGACCCCTTAGTATTGCTTTAACTTTTTGTGTATTTAGCTTTTACGCGAATGGAAAATTTTTTGCACATGTTTATAAAATTCGCTTATCTAAATATTATTTCAAAAAAAATATAACTTTTCGTAAATATCTATTATTTTGGATTATATTATTTAATAACTGTATTGTAATTATTGCATCATTATGTATACGATTTTTTACATTACTTAAAGAATGCAATTTTAAAATAACATAAAATTAGAGCGAAATCGGTCGAATAATTCTTGGAAAATTGAATTTTAAAAATACAACTTTTTCTAAATTCGATAGCACTGTCATTTGCTAGAGCATACTGTGCTATTGTCATTATCTAATATTTATACTGTCACAGAATACTGTTATTCTGCTAGATTAATAATTATAATTAGAATTGTTTTTAACGAAAATATTTTATACCTCAGTTCATTTTTTTCATACAATCAAATTGGTTTTGGTGTTTTTAATACCATCTTCTGTTCAAGCAACGCGGAAAAGATTTGCCATTTAATAAAGTCTTTTCTTATAGCTTAAGCGCCTGGTGTTACGTTTTTAAGTATAAGAGAGGTTATTAATATTTTGTTAAGATTTTTTTGTGTGATAAAATTAAGAATATAATCATAATTGTGTGTGCCGTGACGGTCATGGTCCTATGTTATTATTTTAATATTCTTTCAGCCTAATTATTTGTTCATTATTAATTTTACACTCTAATTTTCGTCATTTGATTGAACACATGATGAAAACCCAAACTTTTATTGCAAAAACGAATATAATATTATCAACGAGGCTAAAAGAAGCATGGGAACCCCTGCTTTAAACGTTCTTTAAATATTGATATACAAATCTCGTCATGCGCCTCTGCTCCGTTTAAACTGAGGTCAAATCTGTTCAACAGGCAATTTTATGTAAATTTGACCAACGCGTGGTCAAACACTTGATTAGTTTTAAAAACAGACTTAATTTAAAGCCGAGAGAGCCATTTATTTTTCAGTCGTCCTTCGCTGAAGTGATAAAGTGGGTTCATGAATTAAGTTCTATTTTTAAGGTCAAACCTCTGCCTGTTTCAGAAGTTAATTTAACGCAACGACCCACTCCAAAATCAAAAAGTAGGCTTCAAACATTGAAATAAGCATCAGAGATTTAATGTTTGTTTTCAATTCTTTCTAAACTCTATTCAAATAAACAGATTTGGAAAAAAAAATACCCTTCCGAGTTAAATTAATTTTGACTGTATTTTTGTGAAGTCACCGCACACTGAACGAAACTTACATATGCTACACACCGTAGAAGAAAACATACGCTACAATCTCTCAAAAATCAGTTAATTGTTGAACCATGATATTGGTGACTTGAACCATAACTTTTTCGAATTGAACGAAATGAAAGCAGATGTTGTTAAGAAACAAGACTGTATTGTTGTGAAGTATGGACTGTAATCACCAAACGATAAGAATATGAAGAAGGAAACATACACAAAACTTTTATAAAAATCAATTCATCTTTCATCAGTTCATCTAAACCACAATACAATGAAAATAGGCCAGCTACCATAATGAGGTGTTTTTTTTTTTAAATAAGTTTTCCGTTCAAGTTGAATTAGAGTATCGTGTAATCAAGTTTAAGAATTGCAATAATATGGCACAAAGTAACGCCATAAGCGATCGCAACAAATTTGAGCGAAATTACCGTTCAGCATGCTCAAAAATTTCTAGCAATAAAGGTAGAACATTTTTTTTTTTTTATGAAAACTGCTTTTTTCTTAACCTTTATTAAAATTTGACACATCGAAATATTTGCACTATGACAAAAAATCACGAAGATTTATGAAGTGTTGTTATGTTCTAAATACTGAAAAAAAATGATTTTAAATATTAAATCGAATATAATGCTAATTGTATACAATAATTTAAATTAGTTTTTTAAATCATATAATATTTTATAATACTAATTTATAACACTTATATAATATTTATAAAACACTTAATGGGAGCAGTGGCGTAGTTTTATTGTCTTTAACAAGAATATGTTTTTTTTTTTGAGAAAACATAACCAAGCGATTGTTAGGTGCATAAAATTAACTTTAAAAGTTGTAACGGACCAACGTTATAAACGGACCAACTTTAATACTTTTGTAATTTTAGTCTGTACAAATTTGGTGGTTTCGGGAGAGAATTGGAAAACTTTGATCATAGCATATACTGAAATATTTAGTATAATATTTTATGTTACATTATTTAATTTATGTTTAGTATAATAGTTCACTGCAATGTAAATAATGTTGTAATATTAACATTATTTACTCAATTCTAGTGATCATTTTCAAGGAAGCTTTCAGAAAAAAATGTCATTAAATCTCAACCCTAGACCTTAAATTTTTTTTACAGTTTTACTGATCAATTAACTATTCCAGTTTAATTTTGCTAGTCTTAAGACGTTTTGTAAAAGACTTTCTAAGAATAAACATTTACAGACCTAGATAAAAAATACTAGATTCAAAACTAAGTATTAGATTTCAGTATCAGATCACCCTAGTTAATCTGAAGATTAGCTTGATATTCTGCAAAATAACTAAATTTAAACGAAGTCTATGGCACGAATAGTTTGAATGCTTTAGAAGATTTTGTGGATTAACAGTGCAATTTTATACTTTCTATATCTATTTCTAAGTCCTATTTCGCCATTAAGAGAAGTGATGCTCTGTTTTTATTCTAAATCCACTGAAATAAAAATTAATTTAGAAAAACTAATAGTTACTAGCTATAAGGACTTTGTGCTTGGATGGGTATAAATAGACGAGAAGGGGGATACTGGAAATAAAATGTTCAGAAATAAGCCCACTGTTAAATTGTGTAAAAATGAAAAGGGTTCAGCCTCTAGGCTGTCTCTGTTCCTTTCTAATAGAATTTGCTGAATATTTATCCAATGTTCAAAGTATATTGACAAATAAATTATTATAAAGCACCATTAGCGTTAAATTTTATCTCTATCTTGTAAAAACAACACGTAAGAGGGAAAAAATTACCGTGATACTCTTTTTTTGTTTAGCTTAACTCTTAATAGCTCTCTACCATTAGTTATTTAGGGTTAAGCTAACTTAAAAATATAAAATCCAGTTTACTTTAAACTATGTTTTTTCATGCATTAAATTCATCCCTTTTTTTTGTTCATATTTCATAAATCAAAAATAATAGTTTGAAACGGCCGGGATAGCCTGGTTGGTAGGACGCTGGACTCATATTCGCAAGAGCGGGAGTTCGAATCCAGTCGGCCGAAGACTCCCCGTGTAGTAAATGGTGACTGGTGCGCGCTAAATCTGTCGGGTCACAATGCCCTCTGTGTTCCCATAACGAATTATATCTCTGGGGGTACTGGATTGGAGATTGATCATTCTTCTTTCAAAATTACGATCTGTTGATGAATGAATAGGTCTGCCCTATAAACGGATGTAACCTATGAGTGACAGAAGTCGAATTCTCGGCCATAGTAGCGCCAATGGAAAACGCGAGCAACCGCACCCCTTGCCTTAATGGCTAACGACAACAAAAACAATAGTTTTAAATAAATGAAGGTTCTTCACTCTCAGTAAGCGGCAGCCAGGAACATAATTTCAGTTTTCAATGTGTCCTACATTTCATTTCTATTTATGATTAAATCAATATTGGCTGTTTGTGTAACAGAAAAACATGCTATGCCTAAACAAAATTAACCTCAGTAATTTTAGCTTAAAAATTGCAAAAATTTTGAACTACACTGGTTTTAAAAACTACTATAGTTTTTACTAGTTTTAAGTTACTTTAAATCATAATACGATTATATAGTTTGTAAATGAGAGCTACCAGAAGCATGTTACCATTATTATTGCAACTATAATCGTAAATTATGATTGCTTAAAATTATGAGTGAAGCAAATTCGTAATGAAGAATGATTGCAATGATTGAATGATTTCACCACCTCTGCAATATATAGGGACTTGCCTGCTTTTAGAGCTTCAATATACTGCAGTTCAATAAAAAAAACTCAAGCACTTTAAGCAAGAGTTGCACTTATATTGTCTTGCCAATGAAAAAGAAACAACAAAAAAAAAAACAGCCTACTATGCAATAATTACAAGACTGCATGCTGATGCAATTTTTTTTATTCTTCAGAAATTCTGGCCGAATAATAAATTGTTCATTCGGATCCAATATCTTTGCAGTATGATTCCACGTTCATAAAACTTTATTCTTTGCTTACAAAAAACTGATCCAGGTTATTTTGGTGTTCATTTGAAGTAAAAGTTTACCAGATTTTTTCTTAAGAGACTGGAAGAATTTTGCAGAGAACTCATTTCTCTTCCTCTTGTGCTTCAAAAAATGGGTAATTTACTTGACGTTAGAGAAGCAAATCACAGACGTCAACGCGCAGGCACAAATTTCTTTCCAAAGAAACATGAGGAATTCATTTGACGAACTTTGATATTAAGCCTAGGCGTTTCAAATGATTATAAATGATTGAACACGATAAATTTAATCTGTCTGTTTTTATTCACCGTTTTGAATCAATTAACGCCTTTGTGTCTTCATCAGCTTCAACTAGACTTTCAGAAGATGAATTTTCAATATTAAAAATTACCCGATGGAAATTTTTTCAATTTTGGCACTGTCGTTCCGTCAACACATTTTCTCCATAAACATTGGATAGAGCCGAGAGGGCCCAGGCGATAGAGCGTTCGCCTTCCAATGAGGTGAATCGGGTTCAAATCCCAGTGATGGCTGGTGATAAGAATTCCGCATCCTAACGGCAGTGCTGACATAAAATATCCTCAGTGGTAGACGGATCATCGGTTAGAGTTTCCTTGCTGTCAGGCTAACTGTGAAGGTTCTCGGGGTCTTCTTCTCCATGCAACGCAAATGGGAGTTAGTTGCATTAAAAAGTCCTCCATGAAGGCAAATTTCTACCTATACTTGATCCAAGAGTTCCCTTGATTGAGTTGGCTGAAATTGGGTCGGGTGTTCAACAACGATATATATATATATATAAAGATAAAATTAACATCTGATACTTTTTTCTTCTTCTTTGAACAGCAATTTGACCTTTTCGCCGAAAACGCTGTTTTTCCTTTTCCACATTTGAATGGTTACCTACCAAAAACTGCAGCGTAAAATAAGGTAAACCAACCAGTGAAGGAACACTACCCAGTGAAGGAACATTTCATATATATTGATTAAAAATAAGAATTCTAAATTTTTTCTTTACATTGATTGGTAACAATAGCTTACTGCCAAACAGTAGGAAGTCATCTAGCAATGTTTTGGATTACCTGGTCACATAGACTTCTCTGGAACAATTTTTGAATTTGTTATTATCTCTGCAACACCTTGTTTCCATGAAAAAATTATAAGGTGAGTGCTTGTATATATATGTTTGAAGTGGAATTAGTTGCATGTAATAGTTTTATTTTTCTCACTGAGAAAAAGAGAATTCAAAATATAGTTATTGAAGTTACGTTTTATTTTTTTTAAGCATCATAGCATAATAAAGTACTGAGATAAGGGGGTGTTTATTCACTGGATCACCAAACGATGAAAAACCAGTGAATGAACAAGTGTTTACTTACTGTTTTTTTTCTAAGGTAATGAAAATAAAAGATAAACTTTAATTTTCTTGTACCTTTAGTGATGTTCCGCATCAAAAGTATGTTAAAAATACGAAAAACAACTTCTAACCAGTGAGGGAACAGGCATGTTCCTTTACTGGGCATAGATTTACCAGTGAATGAGCAGCATGTGTTAATATGCTGAAACTTTAATTTTCAATTCATGATTACAAAAAAAATTAACATTTTCCAAGTATTTATATGTTATAATTTCAGGAATAGGCTTGTTTTTAAATATTTGCGCGGCTTATAATTTCATAAAGAGCATTAAAAAATAACCAAAATTAAGTGTTCCTTTTCTTGGTGTTCATTCACTGGTAAGAGCTGTTCCTACTACTTGTTATTTGAACCTCCAAAACTTTAAAGCAATATTATGTAAGTTCTCTACAATTTTTTTACATAATTTGCAGTTAGTAACAAATATGCTGACACTGTCATTTAACTAAAATTGCGAATTTTGAAATTAATATGATTTTTTAAGAGGCAAGCGAAGCTTAAGTGTTCCTTCACTGGTTAGTTTACCCTAAATAGAAATTTTTCACAAGCAAGTCTTAACTATGTCAGCTGTCAAAATATATGATGACGGTGCTGCTGTATGTAGCTGTGAAAAAAATACAGTTGAGCCCTATTTTGGAAAAAAATTAAATTACTTTCCGAAAAACACTAACATTTCCCTAAGCAAAAAAATTCTGAGTTCAGTCAAAACATTGAAGTCTTACACTAGCACAGGAAATACACTTAGATTCAATTATTCGGAGCCTTCGTCATAGAATGCATCATCATAAATAGAAAAAGTCGATATCAGAGTCTAGTTTTGTATCCAAAAGGAACATATGTCCAGGTCCCAAATAAAATTATTCAGTATGCGGAAGATATGAATAATAAAACATTCGAATTATCGATGTCTGAAACCTGAATTTTGTTTTGGTCTCAATGCGATAATGAGTATCGAAATCTATGTTAAAAGATATTTCACTGTCAAATATATTTTCAAATTATTTTCTTTGAAAAAATATAAATCGTGAAATATTAAACATGGGTGCAGTAGAGAATGTTACGCGTTAATAGCGTTTGATATTTAAAATACTCAAAATTCATAAATCTATTTTAATAGATTTTAAGTTTCAAATCAAGACCAAATTTCAAGTTTTCCTTTAAGTGATTTCAGTTGTGCAACTTTAAATTTTATTAAATTCAGACTCAAGAAAAAAAATAAGGAACTATTTTTCTTTTGTACATGGTATGGAAGGAGACAATTTTCCAAGAAAAGAGTCGACGATTTGCTGGACTTAAACTACAGGGGTTAAAAAATTAACTAGTCTAAAAAGAAGTTATCAATATTAAGAAAATCTAGAAAATTCTTTATAGCTAGAGGTCTACTGCTATCACTCTCGGACCAATGACTAAGATGGTTTTGTAATTAGTGCTCGCTGCAGTCGTTTACCAGATACTAAAACTTAGTATACTACTTTTGTTGGTACATGCTGTTTGCGCATGAACATGTCCAGAAGGTCTAGCCAACTTTGAGCCAAACTGTGTTTAAGTACCTTAGAAAGTGAGCAATTATAAACTTTCGAAAATCGCAACTTGAATATAATTACTTATTGCAAATTTTTTACAAAAAGAAATAGTGGCTTGTTCTTCATTATATTAAATTATAGTAAAATATTAAAATACATAGTTATAACTGCGACTTTTCGACAAGACTGACTGCAAACTATACATCGCTAGCTGATAAAAGCAGCAATGCTCACAAATGTTAAAGCACGATTTTTAAAATTAATTTATACACAGAAATTTTACCAATTTAGCTAAAAAATGTATTTTTGTCATTCAAAGTAGAAGTTTAAATTGAGTTAAAATATAAATATAAGTAAAAGAATTTTTCGATATGTTTGAATATATAGTAAAGTTTTCTTTATTATTAAATCTTTGGATAAATTTACAAGTTCATGTAAAAATTCGGATACGTTTAAATTTTACTTGAAATATGGAAAAAACATACGTTAAATTAGCATTAAGGGGACAAACTCCCAACAGCTCACTTTACTAACTATTGAAATCATAATATTACCAGATTAAGAAACTCTCAATCTGGGAAATTTGGTCCCCATAGTTGGGGTCTGAAGAGCGATTTAAAGTTTGAACCCCTTAATGCTGATTTTATTTCTGCCGCCTCGAGAACTTTTTAAGCGAAGCAAAAAATTTTTGCCCACAATTATGAAACTAGTTTATCCAAAGATAATTCCATACAAGAAACAAATGTATAAATATTTTTTATATCTTATTCAATAATGGTAGACTTTTTTTTTCAAATTGCAAGGTATGTAATTTTACATTGTAAAATACAAGATTAGATCGATTGATAAGAAATCTAACTTTAAGTTTGACTTTTTAAAATTTAATTTCTCAGGAACTGTAAATTTTACCTTTCGATTAAAAAACTTTAATTCTAGATCCGATCTTTAGATCAGATCATCACGTTCTTGAATATCAGAAGTTAAAAGGGTGGTCCGTTTCTTATTTTGCGTACTATAAAACCCTAAAATAAAATATTCATTTGAAAATTAGTGCTAGTAGTTTACGTCGCACTAGAGCTGCACAATGGGCTATGGTCTGGAAAACATCACCGAGGATGATCCGAAGACATGCCACCACAATTTTGATCCAGAGATGCCAACTTGCTCCGGACATGAAATATATATTTTAAAGTGGTAGTTTATCAATTGTGATACTTTGTTTAAATTCAATTTAGTAGATTTTTATCCACCACTACTTCTAAATAATTCGTAGACTTACATAATTCACCATTTTACAGTAATTATGTCATGCTATAAAGCAAGAAAAGTTGTCAAATATTTGCAAAATTTCCTTAGTAGTTATTTACCGTATTTTTTTAAAATTATTTTGCCGTGTCCGGAGCAGTTGGCATCTCTGTTGATCCCCTGCAGAGGGGATGGCACCCCTGCTTCAGTAGAAGCCAAGCACTTTACGGTAGAACATTTTAACGAGGACCAATACCACACACCCTTGGTTCCTGCTCTAGGTGATCAAAGTCGTCACGCACCCGTACACAGACCTTGAAATTCAGAAAAAATAACGATAAAGAAAAAATATAACGAATAGTTTATTGAAACTATTTACAGGCGGCCATCAGGCACTTATGCTCACAGAACAAATAAATTAAACAAATGAATTAATAAATGAGGAACATGATTTTATAAGAAGTTCATACTAGACGCCGACCAAGAGATGCACACAACTGCAAGGATATTAAGTATTAGGATAGGAGAAACGGAAACACCGAGGCTTTTCTTAGCTTGAATGGTAGTTTCCTCCAAGTCTTCCTGCACAGTCGTGTTAGCAATAGTTGGAACATTGTAAGGTTCACTGCCGGTCTCTAGTTCAGAAGTTGAGTCCGTCTCTGTCACATTTGTGAGGGTTTCGTTATTTACTTCTTCAATGTCCTCTGTAGATGTAGTTTCGTTGTAAAAAAGGTTATCCGTGGTAAGATTCGCGATTTCTGTTACGGAAATATCTGAAGTGGTAGTATTGTCAGTGAAAAGAAAATCATCGATTTCTGTAGAATTTAATAGTGGAGAAGCTATTGTGACCTAAAAATACAAAAGAAACATTTAGTAACAAAGTAGATAATATTCTGCAAATGCGCCGAAATTCATAGATAGCTTTAGGTTTTTCTTTTTAATAACCATAGTTGAACAGCTGACCCAATTTAGAGTTTATGACTAACTCCATAGCCTTGTAATTTTAAAACCCACCCAAAAGACAAAGGAACGCCTCGATTAAGTATTGGGAGAAATTTGCCTCAACTTTTTTTGAAGGAACTTATCCGCATTTGCGTTACATGGAGAGGAAAACCACGAAAAGCACCAACGGTTAGCCTGGCGGCAAGGGAACTAACTACGATCCGTCTACCACTGAGGATATTTTTCTTATGTCAGCACTAAGGTATTCGCAAACCGGGTGTGGAATTAGAATTCCAGCCGATGCTGGGATTCGAACCCGGGATATCACGTTAGAAGGCTAGACTTAGAAATTTCAGATTTACTACTCAAATAGAATAAAGTTTCCTTACTTTCCAGATATATTTTTAAAAAAATACTCCAGTCTGATATTGTAGTATGTACTGACAATAACATGAACGATGAAATATACAATGAACCACAAAAGTTTGATATTTGTAATTTACGCGTAGAGTATATTTTAGTTTAACTAAAAATTAAACTAAACAATACAGAAAAAATGGCATTAAAGATAATAGAAATATATTACAAAAGAAAAATAGTTAAAAAGAAATCACATTTTATCTCGTTTAGCAAACAAAACTAATTTTGAAATTTGTGAATAAATAGAAACTTCTGAAGAAATACTGTTTAATTTTTGATCTTCATTTCGTATGCCTGTAAAATTTTACACATTTCAATTGCATGACTCAAAAGATGGAAAAATTTAAAAGTGTGAAATCTAAAATAAAAAAGGGTGTGCTTCAAGTTCATGTAATTTAAAAATTTTTCTTACATAAAGATACTGAAGAGACAAAAGTAAAAATTAATCATTAATTCGATATTAATGTATCATTCTCTATAAATAAAGATTAGCTTGTTATTTATATAAATATAGGAAAGGCAAATTAAGTAAGTCAATTTATCAGAGATTCCGAACTTTACAATAAAACAATAAATCCTTAAATTTAATAAATTTTAGTATCTGATATATGCTGTATTAGATATTAGTTAAAAATTTAAATTAAGTTTCGAAATTAATAAATTTCGAAATTAATTCGATTAAGTTTGCGTTAATAAATTTCAATTCGCGAAATTTCATTAGTTTCTAGCGAGTGAAAGTAATTATACCACTTTTAAAATTGCATTCTAAGAATTTTCTGGTCTTTCAGAAGGAACATTTAGAACAAAACTAAAGTTAAAAGCAGTTTATATATTTAAGCAACTGTAAAAGGCAGTTTTTGAATATGTGTCTTGAAAAAAAAAATGACAAAAATAATTTAAAATCTTAATTTCACAATGCAATCTTCCGAACCTCATTTTAATATTGCAATTTTTATGCCTTAAAATGTTTACTACGTTGAAACAAAATTATAGAATAAAAAACTGAAACCTGTTTGTGTAAATCTTTCAAACTAACTTTCTTACAGTACAATTTTTTTCTTAAAGCAATAATATGTTTATAATTCCATACAGAATGATTTGATAACCTGTAGTTAGAGCATTTGATACTATTTTGTAATTTTTAAAACTTAAAAATACGAAATTTGATGATTTTAGTTTTTCAAAAATTAAGACACTTATATTCCATTTTGATAAATTTGAGATTTATTTAACATAAAAATTTAATAGCTATTTCAATATAGATTGAATAAAGTAATATAGAATAATGTATTATTGAAATTTTAAAAACAGCGAGAAAAACAAATTTTATTAACTAAAATTTAAAAATAACGATCGAAATATGGATTTAAGACTGTATAAGACCACGAGGAAAAGTAATTACTGAAATGCGGCGATTCGAAATTTCCAGGTCATAATTTATCAAAAATTCGATCTAATTGTAACCAAAACATATCCCATTGATTAGTTAATTATTCCGTTACAAATCTGAATTAGCAACAAAATTGCTACTCATTAAAAAGTGAAATAGAAAACAATTTTTTCTAGAAACTAAACTTTTAAATGTTTACCATTTCAGAATTATTTTTTAGATTACCAATTTTGCCTTTAGCGTGTGTCTCAGTAGTATGTCAATTCTAGTCGAAGTAAAGGAATTTTCTCAAAATTTAATCGAATTTTCATTTTGCCGCAACAAATGTACCTACTTAAAAAAGTTATTGTGCGGAAAAGTTCAGAAAAAAATGGTTGACGGTAAGGGCGGAATAAATGTCGTGTTAACAAGATTTTGTGTAAGTAACAAAATTTAAATTTTAGATTAGCGGAACTCCGAGAAAATTTTGTTGAATTATAAAATTTATTGATTCGCAGAAGAATTATTTCTAGATTCACGGAAATTTGCGAATTAGAAGAACATACCTGTAAAGTACAAAAATTAAAAGAAATGTCTTGCACATAACCCCATATAACTCTGATTTTTGTTCAGAAGCAATTTAAGAATAATAAGCTATTCAACAACTGATATGTCGCAGAAAGAAAAATTACTAAGACTATTTAATAGAGTAGTTAAAGTATAAGATACTGATTAATAAAACTACATTTTTTACACTTAAGAATCAAAAATTCAAAAGGAAATCTCATAATCTGATAAATCCTACAAAACATTTGAAGACTGTTTAAAATGTTCAAACATTATTTAAAATAAAATCGTAACTAAAAGTCATTACAGTAAATATTCACATAGCAGTTTGACAAAAATTAATTGTTAAAAAAGAAAAAGTTCTGAGAAACATTTTACTTTCTTCGAAAAATTCTGGATGTCTATTAATCGAAATTGTATAAGATTCCTTTAAGTCTCTCTGCCAAGAGATTAATAGGAGTTTTGAATAAGTAAAAAAAATCAGGACAATTACCCCGTCATTGCACTTGAATTTAAATGCAGTCTATCAGTTTCAAGAGAAATAATGTTTCAACAGAAACTTTTACCATTCTGTTACAATTGATCGCAATATAGCGCACTCGCAAAAAGTGTCTGCGCTTTAATTTGTATGAAAAGAATTTATTGATCAGAAAGGGGAAAAATCGTCCAAGTTTTTATTAATAAAAATTATCCCAAAATACCTCCTCTTAACACTGTCAGTTTCCATGGTTTTGGCAAATTTCATTTTATCACACGGCAGAAAGTTTTAGTAAGTTTGAAAATACTAGTGCAGGGACAAAATTTGCGAAGTCATATAATCAGGGAGGGGGAAAGTGTGGAGAGTGGGAAAATTTTGTAACTTCTGTTGCCTGTTTTGTTCACAACGAATAAGATTTAAAAATTTACAACAGTATATTATCGACAAAATAAAACTAAGCATCAATACCTGAGTCACGGTGGCTGAGGGGATAACGATACCGCCTTCCATTGAGGTAATCCGGGTTCAAATCCCAGCGATGGCTGGTTTATACGAATTCCGCACCGGATCACACCAGTCAGTGATGACGTAAAATATACTCTGTGGATGATTAGTTAAAGTCCCCTTGCTGCTAGGCTGACCATGGGAGGTTTTCCTCTCCAATTGAAGCAAATGAGAGTTACTTCCGTCAAAAAAAGTACTCCACGAAGGCAAATTTCCAAGAGTTCCTCGTCTTTTAGATTGGTTTCAAATTTAAAAGGCTATGGAGTTAATTAGTTGTAAAATCTGCTGTTCAACGACGGTAAAAAAAGCCTCAATATCTCCGTTGTACGCTACATTCCTTTTACATTAGAGAATATTAGTAAACTTTTCGTAAAACATATTTTAAGAATAAATTGTTCGAAAGACTTGCTTCTCTAACGTCAATTTAAAGTTCAGCTTTTAATTTATGCAATTCCAGAATTAAAATTAAAACGGAAAATCAAAACTGGGGAATTTTCACAATGTTTTTACAAAGTTCTGGATAAAGTTTCCCTGCATTATTACTCATTCTCAACTTCCCAGAATCTTTTGTACTCGTTAGTAAAAAATTAATCGCTATATGATCAGCTAAAAAATTTGAGGAGCACATGTTTAAAACACACATTCTTACATTTTCATTAAGAAAAAAAGTAACATAATTCACATTAAAAAAGAAATATATAATACTACAACGAAGTTCTAGTTTTAAGTTTGAGTTATAACATACGATTGATGTTTCTCCATTAATTACTTCATGCGCATTTTTACAGATCTTTTAATACGCCTTCGATACGTAAAAATTAAAGTATTAAATTTGAATAATTTTCTTTCCTTATTTGGAAATCTTTCCAAATTAGGAAACATTTCTTTGATTTCAAGTACAAAAGTAGAGCAGGCTAAAATGACTTTGCAATTAAAGGGAATAAATTTTTTAATATCGTAAAAATTAAAACCAAATTACGCTATGAAAACAAAAATATCTTATCAGAAATTTTAGATTTCCTCGACTTCAGAATTAAAATTTTTTTTACTCTAGAATTTTCAGCCTTTTGTAATTTATTAGTTTTCAAAATCGCTATTAGTTATCATAATCGCGAACAAAAAACTTCAATAAAGAAAATTTTAAAACTAGTAAAATAGGGTTGGTTGTTCAATACTTAAAAACAACCTTACAATATTTAAAACTTTTTCAAGTCTCTCAGAGTTTTGAAATAATTTTTATTAAGACACTGGCAAACTATATTAAATAAATCTTTATTATTAGGATTTAGTTTTCCAAAACACATTGAAAAAACATAAATTAAAAGCAGATTTATTCCGTAGATTCATTTGAGTTTTACGAGTTCAGGGGTGTTTTATGAGACAAAATTTTAATATCTTATCATTTAGTTATAAATTCGATGTTTAGCAAAATGTCCAAATTGAACTAGTTTACATTTTCAACAACAATATATCTAATAATTATCATATTTTTTATATTTAATAATATTTTCGTTGCTCAACTGAAGACTAAGGGTGGAAAAGTGTTTATGTCCATGAAAGCAAATTTTGTGAAAAATTTAATTTAAAGGTTTGAGTTTATTCAGGAGCTAGCTTACGATTGAAATCATGAATATGCATGAATATCACAAGCATTTATTTGAATTCCCGAAAAATTTACGATTTTTGGTGTTTTGAAAAACATTTGAAATTCGGGTTGGACAAGAACAGTTTTTATCTCTCCAATCAATGCTTCCTAAGTAGAAATCCAATCTCCTCTACGCTTTTCTTTGTTAGTTTAGCCTACACGTTGACAGCAACAGTTTTTCCACAACATGGCCGATCTTCAAAGTCTAATTAACTCTCGGGGAGAATTGAACGTCCACGTTATTTTTCCAACATTTTGTAATTCTTAAAATGAAACCGATGGTTATCAAATCATTATGAAAATTAAACAGTTATTCCCTCTTCTACTTTAGCCGACGACACATTTATAAAATATCTTATATAGCTTTAATTATTAAAAATATTAGAGTCAAAATCCATAACACACTACAACTAACTGCTATGGAAAATGATCTCGATATTATCGTATTTGATATTGACATTGATAATGATCGTGATATTAAGTTTATTCGATAGTTATTATAAAAAAATTATATTTATGATATTATAAGGATTTTATTGCAATAAGATATTAAAAATATCTATTCTTTACGTTATACCATAATTCCCCTTTTTAATCACGAGTTCAATTAAACATTTTAAATCTTTTAAGCACAATTGCACAGTAAAATTAAGAAAAATAAACTTACTTGAAATATGACTAGAACAAGGAAATGATAAAAGGCCATTTTACCTGAAAGAGAAGAAAGAGGCATTAGGACAGAAAAGTGATACACTTTAACACCTACTCTCAGTAAAGGTAAACGAGTAGGATGGGTTACGTAAATTAATCAGATGACCTCCTGGAGACTAAGGAGGTCGAAAATATTTGATTTAAATATTTTGTTTTGATGATATTGTTCCAATTGAGTCACAGAATTAATGCGGGTCTCAATATTATTTCTATCCTGTTCGGTTGTCGAATCTAAACATTTTTAGAGCAAAGTGTTTTTTAAATTTAAAAAAAAGTCTAGAAACTTGTTATATTAATGTAACTTGCTGAGTCTTCCTGAACTAAAAACTAAGCATAGAAAGTAAATTGTTTTTATATAGTATGAATAATTCGTTGTATTTAATAAGCAGTAGGATACAACATCGATTATGAGGATATTTCGCGGTACCTTAGTTTTCTGAGTAAGGACTTTTTTTTACCAATAACTTTTGATTATATTAATGTCTAATCATTTGATGTATGCTATTTATGAATTTTTTTGAAGTAAGAAGCAACTGAATAAAGAGATAGCGAACTTTAAAACAAATATTTTCTTAATATTTATAAGAGGTGCATTGGAATTTACCATTTAAATTGTCAAATCGGAATAATTCAACAAATCTGGTAATTTTTGTCATTGATAGCCATTTTCAACAGCTTTTGTTTTATCTTAATGACTACCATACTTAAGCTTATTTTATTCATTTTTAGTATATACATAAAAAATTCAGAACTAGACATGCAGTTACTGATCTGCGAATTAAACTGATTTAAAACCTATTTAAAATCATTGATGGAATGTAAAATTGCCTTCAAGTCAAAATGCTTATTAAAATAGCAATCTTTCATTTAATAAGTTTAAATACTTTTAGTCTGGGTTCTGCCAAAAGGCCAATCATTAGGGGCTCCATGGACGAAAAAGAAATTTGGAACAGCAGGGCCGTAACATATTTAAATGACTGATATGTATTTCTCATTTTTAATTAGAATAAACTTTTAAAATTTTAATTTCATTCATTTGGGACAATCAGTATTTAGTGTATTTGAAAAACTATTTTTAATTCTGTAACAGATGTCAGAAATAGAAAATTTTCCCCCTCAACAACTCAAATTAAGGTTTGGTAAAATTCTTTAATAAAACAAAGAATTTTTTGTACACTTACCCAATAAAAGCTCTGATATGATGTATTACTTATATGAAAACTATATCATAGTCAAAATATCTCATGTAATAATTGTTCCAAAATAACCACAGAATAAAAACATTTAAAGCTCAAAGATAACAAGAATTTTAAATTTCACTTATATGCACTAAGTATTTAAATAAAAATTTGAAACTGAATATGTTTAATTGAAACATGTCCAGTAAACTGCAAATTATTTGAAATGCAGCTAATGGAAAATTACAAGTCGGGTCACGCTACTTTTTACCTACAACTAGTTTATTTTATTTAAATGTCTATTTCGAACATAAAATATTTAATTATTTCTTACGATTAAATCTTCATTAACAATGAAAACTGATATAAAAATATAAAATACCAAAACCTCAAGGACGCTCCTGAATTATGCTATAAAAAATACAATAATTGAATTAACACTTTAAAAGCAATGATCTCTTTAAAAAAAATTTGCCAACCCTACTTAGAAATGCATAAATTCATGAAATCAACTTCTTTAACCTGTTTAAGTGATATCTTTTTCATATCCTATATCGCAATCATTCAATTAATAACTGTACCACTGATGGTTTATCAACAATTCAGGTTTTTAAATGTCTTTTTTAAATCTAAAAAGTTTTTGGCCGTTTATGTATCATTTAACAATTCATATTACTTAACGATTTTTATTTCATAAATTTTATCTTTTTCCTAGAAGTTATCAAAAAAATGCATTTGCCAAGGCTGACATTGTGCGTACAATTTTTCACTGCTAAGAAAAGGGTATTTAGCAGTAAGCTAATATAGTACTTTCGATGTCTGGAAAAAACCTATTTTTGTACTATAATGCTTACATTAATTTTTAAAAATTATAGAAGTGATCTTACGATAAACTGAATGTATAGTTTAATGTTGGAAATATGAAACTATTCTTGCTAAATAACTATTAAAAAGTTAAGTTGCATTACACATTTAAAGTATTGAAAGCAAATGGTATTTAAAACTTCGAACTAGGAAATTTACGAAACTACCTTTTTAAATATTAATGTTTTGAAATTATCCATTTTGTTATATATTTAAAACGATTACAAATTTTAATCATTTCTACATAGATTTAAAAACATGATTCGTTAATCATTGGTTGGAGATTTTCAAATAAAATATATATAAAAGGAAAATGTTAACATTTTACTGGTTTAATAATTTTTTGAATAGAATTAAGACAATGGATGCAAATATTTAAAATTTACTTAAAAAAAAACTTTATCAGCTCTTTTGAAGTGTTGCTTAGAATTAAAACTAACTATTTTCGACTAAAATGTTTACTGCTGGTATCTCGAAAAACTTCGTCAAAATATCAACAAAATGAATTTTGTTGAAAGAAGCAATAAAGTTTTAAAAATTGAGTTCTTATGTAGATTAAAACGAGAAAAGTTCAGTTTCTGTTAGGCATAAAAATAGAATTATTCAGGTCTGAAAAAAATGAAAAGTTGAGCGCATCACTTTTGAAAGACAAGAATTGGTGATAAAAGTTTAATACGAATTTGATTCACGGGTTTATCTCTTTAGGTGTCAAATAAAATAGTTTAAATAAAAAAAATTTAGTTTAAAACCTTTTTATTTTAAACTTTCGAGTTTGCTTTATTGAAAGGTTGTGATGCCACAATTGACATTGCATATTTCCTACCTTTTAAAATATTTTTACTTAAACTTATTTTTCTAACCATATTAATCGAATTATAGTTAAATTAATAAGTTAATCTTTATAATAGCGAGCATAAAATATTTTATTTTTTTTCTTATGAAGCAATAAAACTGCTAGTTTTTTATTTCAATACTAATGTTCACTCATTAATTCACTGTCACGCCTAATTGAAAACGAAAGTCTATTTATAACTCTTAAATTTCTTACCTCAGCTATGCTTCAGTTATGGGTTATTATAATTCCCACAGTTTTGTTGGCGACTCGTGATCGCCGAAGTATTTCTCAAACCCAATATTGATTATGCGGGGTTGGCTTTGTCTTGGCTATGTTATATTTTGATAATTCGCCAATATTGGATCTCCTATCCATGCTTCTCCTGTGTCCGTTGTAAACAAATACATTTACTTTCAATTTCAAATGAAAGTAACTGAAAAAATTCTCTTCCATATTACCTTAACACTTATTATAAAGATTTTTCACTAATTAAGCAGAGAATGAACACGTATATTACATACTTAAATTTGTGAATGGGCCCCAGTAATTCAATTGTTAATTCATTACAATGACTTAAGTAAAAATTACAAAATTTGGAAATTACGTACTTAAATTATAGGAGCATTTTTAATCCAAATTTTTTTTAAGAATTCAATATTTCATTAAAAAGTATTGATTGGTTTAATATTTTATGAATCAAATTTGTAAAAAAATTAATAATTTTAGAAAAAAGCAACTCCAGTAAAAACTTTTGTAACAGTAAATTAGCATATGGTCCCCGATCTTAAACATTGATAATTTTTCGGTCATTTAATTCTTAATATCAATTACTTTTTACTTTCTAACATAACCTTTAAAACATTTCTAACATAGTCTTAGATTTTTTTTAAATTGTGAGAACTTTCTAAAGACACAAGCATTAAAATTACTACATTGATAAGTGATCAATCAAGCAGAGAAAACGCTCGCAAACCAAGATTCTAAACAATACACTAGGTCTTAAAAATAGAGTTGAAGTTATAAGAATAATTTTAGGATAATTCAGGGTATTAACCTTAAGAACTTCAAAACAGGTTACTGATATTTGTTGGATAAAATGCAGAAATAAAATAATTTAAACTTTTAGAATCATTTTATATGAAATTATATATGAATAGTTTAGAGAATCAAAACTTATTAACTACAGTTTAGTCAAAATAATTTAGTAATAAGAAGCGGCTCACGATGTGAGTTAAGCTTCCTTTCTTACAGAATGAAATCTAACTTAGAACTTGAAATGATTAATGCTAACAGTTTTCTAGGAAGTAGTAAAAGAGTTGCCCGATTAAAAAAGAAATTTAAAAATATTTTGTACGGATATGGGATTTCTGCTGACAATTTTAATATTGACGCACCAGAGCAGTTAAATCCTTTTAAACAGTATTCAGTTGTTTCTGTCACATAGGCCAGACTCTTGAGACTAGAAATTTTGTACTTCTCAGTCATTTTGGGAGTAATATAGTCGAAACAACTTGTTCAAATTTATGTTGATACGTTGCTTCTTAATCATACGGCTTAGGACTGCATATGAGAGGCACTGTTTAAGCAATGGCGAAACGTTTTAAATAGTGTTATTCCAATCCTCAAACAATTTGCTAAAACTAAGGTAGCAAAATAAGTTTAACAATTATATGATGTATATAGTAATCTGAACATTAGTTTGCTGGTGTACAAGAATTATATTGAAAATTTGTAAAACTAATTTAAATAAAAATTTAGCACAAGTACACGGCAACTTTTTTCTTTCGCATGGATCTAAACGAAGCCCATTAGAGTGAAGCCTAGAGGGTTTCACTCTAATGGGTGCCGCCACTAGGAATGCATTCTAAGCTGGCAGTAAGCTATTAAAGTCAAAGCAACAAACTCTTGTCCGCTGAAGAATTTAAATTCATATTTGCAATTTAAATGCAAGACATATTAATCCTATTGAACTTTGTGACCTATAAATGGGACCGTACATAATAAAAAGAACCTAATCTAATTTTAATAAAAATGTATTGGTAAATCTTCGTAACCTTTTCAGAAATTATTTCCTTTAGGGAATCTGATTTGATATTTTTTTTCGAAAGTAGAATTTGCGTATTTCAACTAAACCATTTCAAAACACTGAATTTAGAGATGAAAAATACGCTACCTTGCAAAATATGAAAAAATTTAGTTTCAGGTGATCTAAATGTTTTGAACTTTCATATTGTTATTTAGGGGTCGAAAGAAAAGTACATTTTCCCACTCTTAACAATATCAATAATTATTCGTTAAATTCAGTTTAGAGCAGTTAGCTATAATTAAGTTTTTTTCCATTCGAAATTCAAGACTAAACTTTAAATAATGAGACAAAAGTATAATAAAAATTAAATTTAAATCCGGCATTAAAGTGTTAAGTGAAAGACCAATTTTACATTCTACACATTTGATTTTTCACACAGAACTTACGTTAAGGGGTTGAACAAATTATAAATTTGCAAATGAATTTTAGAAAGAGAAACTGGAAAAAGTTTAATAAATTCTATGACCAACGTAGGCATCCAATTTTTGTGAAAACTAAACTAAGTTTACATTTTCGATAGTTTTCTAAATACTACAAAAAAAAAAGGAATTCTTTCATCTGTTGAATCTATCCTGAATTTTCTTCTTTACGATAAAAATATGAATTTTTATGTATGAATAAGATTGTGGTATTTCGTTTTATTAAAAAATAGTTAAAAATCTTGTAGGTTTAATAACTATACCATTGTAGTTCCCAAGTAATTTACAGTATATAATCCAATCTTTGGGAACTTTTGAATTAGTTATAAATTCTTAATACTTTCGCTTGTTGTAAAGAATGGATCACCAGAATTAGATAGAGAAAAAAGAAGAGGGTTTGTATCGAAGTTAACTAAAATTCAGACATTGAATGCTTTAGATAGCTCTAAGGTATAATTGACATTTAAAAATAATTAATTCTGTTAATTATATAAATTCATTTAAACACTTATTATTCAGATCTATTCTAGTGCATTCTGACAACTAGATTTTTGTGATTTTAATTCACTTAAAAGGAAATTAGTTATAGTAGTTTTCATTAACTTTATACTTGACATTTGCTAAAATAAATATTTATGATCACAAGTGGGTCTAAGAGTAATAAAGTGGGATTTAAAAAAAAAAAACTGGTATGACTTTGCTTTGGTACACGAAAAGATTGTAAACCCTGTTTTGCCATCAACCATTAAATCTTTGATTTCAACACTTTAACCATCACAAAAAAAAAAAAAAAATCGTAGACATTGCAGCAAATACTAAATACAAAGAAACTAATGTGTTTTTTAGAACTAAATTCTTTTTACGCAGATAAAAAATAAAGACTTAAAAATTAAAAAAAGGCTACAAATAAACTCTTTGAATAGTTGTTTTTTTAAAAAATTATTAGATAAACTAAATGTATTTAACTTTATGTTGCATTTACTCTATTTTTAAGCAACAGTTTCCTAAACTTTCTGCACTTAATTCCAAACTGCCTAACCTAAAGTTAAACTGAAATAGTCAATATTTAATCAGACTCAAGTGCAGGGCAAATTTAGTCAAACGCAATAATGCTAAAACATTTTTAATTTAAAAATTGATATTCCGGTATTTAATCAATAAAAAAACAAATATCTGTAAATATAAATTACGAGACAACCTCAAATTTATAAGATTCGAAACATTCCAATGAACACACATCTATATACAAATAAAGTTATGTCGATAAAACATTTTTCAAGAATTACTAAACCCCGGTAATATGAATTTAATAACCTTGACTACAATTGCAGCTGTATTAATAAAAGGATCGAGTGCTTAACTAAACCTCTGTTTATTCCCAAATTATATTAGATTTGTAAAAACTTAGAACAAAAGTATTGCAACTTGAAATACGGATTAAAGTATTCAATTTTTGCAATATAAAACAGTAAAATTTAAAAAGTTAAATTTAAAACTTTAATGTAGCATCTCGTTTGCAAACACTTCTAAATTACAAGAAATACATTAAAATGCAAATTTGATTACCAATAAATATGTAATATGGTAAGTTGTAATAAATATTATCATTCATAAATAATCATAACTAAAATATTAAAATTTGAAAGACTAAGCTTAAAATTTAAATTAACTTGCGATTAAAATTTGGAAGCTGAATTTAAATGAAGTTGAATTATAGTTTGCAAGTGTTTAGTCTTGTGCATTTAAAAAAAAATTTATTAAATAAATGTTGACTAGTAACTAAAATACTATGGATTATTATTTGGCATTAGCATTATGCTGAACTCTAAGATTTAAATCAAAAGTTTTATTCACAAAACAAAGAGATCAAACACAGTTTTACATTCCGAATAAAACTACAAAACTAAACTGAAACTTTCACATAAACACAAACTTCCACATAAACACATCTTTCAAAATATAAACGACCAATTAAAGAAATTTTTCTAGAAAATAGAACTTTTACAACCAAATGCGTTTGTTCAAAAATTTTTTTAAGACTACAATACCCGAAATGTATATTTAACATTTCTAAATAAATTTTTTCCTCTTAAATAAAAAAAAAGTCTAGAAATTTAAGTTGAATATATTTATTCGAATATGAAAATTTTAGGAGTTCTTGGATAATTTAATACACCACAATCAACTATAACAAAGAAGTACAAAATATAATTTGGCTAAATGCAAACAATTCTTTTATTTGCCATTGTGTCAATTTATATATTTGTGGGGGAAATATAAAATACTAATAGCATCTCAGCTTAAACTATGGAATAAAATATTTAATTTCTGCAACTTAAACAGTTCTAATTAATCCGGTAAACGATAAATGCAAAGGCAAATAAAACATTTCTGAGTTGCCCATACAATGCATGTAAAAATTTAAATTGCAATACATATATTTCAAAGAAAATTTAATAAATTTTAATATGCAACATACTACGTTTTAATATTTTTCATTTTTTCCATAGTTTAAATTAGACATAAATTGCAATAAGACTTAACTCATACAGCAAAATTTTCTTGTAGCTTTGTTAAATAAAAATTTGCGAAAGCAAAATGTATAATTAAATTAGAAGACTCACCTACAAAACAAACGAACAGAACTGAAACCACACTAACGTAATCCAAAAGAACACTTCGCAAATGAGAGAAATTTCAACCTTGGCGCCAGATTTATACTCCTCTGGCGCAATTCTGCCGATTTACATAGAAGTGAAAGATAACGCGCGATACATTTTTTAACTGTTCTCTTTCTTATTCATCTTTTAAATGTATCAGAAAAATTGTTCTAAAAACTTCGTAGGGTAACTTCGAAATTTAAAAACCAATTTTTGACAAAATTTATCATTCTTTTAAAATTATTAGCGAAATTTCTTTTTGCGGAAGTTAACTATTATTTGGCATTACGAAAATTTTCACATTTGGTATAGATTCGTCTGCTTTTTCGAAGCTGTTTTATATTATAGGCATAAAATTGAAATTATAGTTTTAACGTTTAGAGCAATAAATAAATAAATGAACGAAACACCTTGGATAACTTTTGATCTAATGGTCGGATTTTCACGTACAATTTGAATGATTCAAGGAACTGACTTTAAGCATGCTAATTGATTAGTGCAGACGATATTTTTGTTACGAAATCAGACAGGAAAACGTTCTTTCTCTGAATAATCGAACCTCTTTTTTAAGGAATTTTGATTTATGATTTCCGAAATATAAAGGGTAGCCGCAATCTGGTCTCGATATTTTGAACAGGAGAGCAGTGGAAAGTTTGGACCCCTTAATGTTAATTTAAATTTTTGCATATTTCAAGAACTTCTTAAGCGAATTGAAAAATTTTTGCACACAATTATAAAATCCGTTTATCCGAAGATAATTTCATGTAAAAAATAAATTTTAGCTAATATTTTGTAATTCTTTAAAATTTTATTTAATAATAGTCGAAAAACTTAGAACTGTAGGGTATACAATTTTCGACTTCGTTTTAAAGAAGGTAATTTTACATAGAGAAATACAACATTTAAACAAAATCGATCGAATCCAAAGAAATCGAATTTTAAGAAAATCCGATATTTTTTAAATTTAATTTCTCAGGAACTATTCGACCGATTTAATTCAAATTTTGTATTTTGCCATATAAAATTACATTACTTAAAATGAGGCAAAAATTTGATACCTTGCAATTCAAACTTTTTGGACCATTATTAAATAAAATAATAAAAAATAATTAAAAAATTTTTTTGCATGGTGTTATCTTTGGGCAAATGAATTTTACAATTGTGCCCAAAACTTTTTTACTTCGCTTAAGAAGTTCCGGATATATGGGAAATAGGCAAAATGTAAAATTCACATTAAAAGATTCGAACTTTGGACAACTCTTTTGATCAAACAATAAGGATTATATATCAAAGATTGCGGCTATCCCTTATATTTCGGGAGTTAGAAATCATAATCCGTTGAAAAAATGGGCATGTTTATTCAGAGAAAGTACGTTTTTATTGTTTTATTTCGTAACTTAAAATACTGTCTCTACTAATTAATTAGTATATTGGATAATTAAGATTGAGTACTAGTACGTGAAAATCCGATCATTATAATCAATATTTATTTAGGGTGTTACGTTTATTTTTTTTTTTTTTTGATCTCTGTATTTCGTTATTACTGAATTTATACCCAAAAATATGAAAGCTTCTTTTTAGTGGTTCATATCATTAAAAAGATTTAAATTAAACTCATTTTCAATTAGAATAATTAACTAAAATGTATTTTTAAGAATTAAATTTTAATTATGAAAGTATAACTTATAATCATGAAATCAGCACCATATTCGTCTTTCTTAAAATTTTTGTAAGAAGCAATGTACCAAAAATACAAGCCCCCATTTTTATTTTATGTTCGGATTTTTTTCAATTTAAAAAAAATATTTTAAAATTGAAACCAAAAAATTTTTAAATTAATAATTTAAAAGTACCTTTATAAAAACAAATAAACTCTAGTATTGAATTTTTTTAAAAATAAAAGTCCCCATTTATTTTTAAAATTGAAATTACAATTCTTATACATAATTTTCTTTATTGGAGTACGTTGGTCTTAATATAGAAATGTGTTTTTTTATTTCCTACTTACAATTTATATATATTTATTCGATTTTCGTAACTGCGAAAAAGACTGAAATTCTTCCACTTGGTTGAAACATCTACTGCAAAATTAAATGCTCACTGCTCGTCATTAAATCGTTCTTATTCATACGCTTACTACACGGTGTTCTGTAATTAATGCACTTAATTAAAATTTATATGGAGTTTATCGAAAATAAAATCTAGAGACTAGATATTTTAGTGACCACTGGTTAATATTAAAGCGAGGAAGAAACAAAAGAGTAATGGAAATCATCTAAACCAGTTTTATTTACTGCAGAAACTTTGAGGTTTCTATTATATTCCTTTCGTCTGCCTCTTGCTTTCTCTGACCCGCCTTCCTCAATAGTGTTCCTCAGACATCGACTTTTTTGTTTTCCGTCGCTGAAATATTAATTCGTGACTCCTAATACGCATACTTTTTTTATTGTATTTTTGACAAGGATTACAGAAATAGTATATATTAAGGGTATTAATTACTTAACACCTTGCATATATTCGTTCCAAGATAGAGCTCATAATCATTTTGTTTTTCAAAAAAGAAGTGTATATTAGTCTGATCGCGGATTCGGGATACTGTAAACTGAAATCAACAATATTAGCAATGATGTAGCTAACACAATATTATCGTTCTTTGATTCACTAATAGATACATTAATGCTATTTTAGTTAAATAGTAATATAAGATTTAGATAAATACATTAATTAATTCATTAAGTTACATTAATTACGTTACATTAATTAACTACATTACATTACATTAAGTTACCTAGTTGTTAAAACGCCAAGTTGTTTAACTCGTTTATATGAATTTTCCCTTGTACTTCATTAAATTTATCTGGAATGCGAATTTCTTCAAATCGCCAGATGGCAAACTGCTGTTAATCGTATTTATAATCAAAACTGAACAAATAAGATTTTTTTTCTTTTTGCAACCATAAATAATAATCCAATCCGCAGATTTTTTGTTTCCGGGAAAATAAAAGAACAGAACAATTTCCAACTTCGAGTTTTGCCAGCGTTACAAATAATGAAGATTGTTTCATGACAGTGAAATATGTTGATTACTTAAAATTTTTATAACAAAAATTGCATTCATAATACAAATACAGTGATGGCTTTGCCAGGTAAACATAGTTTTCTGATTTTTTTTAGCAATAATTGTAGAATTTTTTTAAACACCTTTAACTGACATAAACTTGTTATTCTTATCAACAAGCGTTTTATCTAACTTGGTAGGGTAAAGTGTGTATTTGTAATTTTTTAACCCAGTCGACCGGTCTGTGTAGGGGTAGGGAACAGCCCTTGCATCAGAAAGGTTCTGGGTTCGAATCCCGGGCAAGGCATGGATTTTGCAGGTGGGCATTGGAATTTTTTTTTTAACCCTACAGTTAATAATATTTTTAATAGATGACGCTATGAGAATTGATTTATCATTTATTAATATTCAGATGAATTAATATTCAGATTCTATTCAGATACTGTAACGTTAATATAATTCTTCGTTATTGTTATTAAATATATTTTTCTGTTATAAAGCGTCTTTTTATAACTTAAGCAACTCACTTATCTTACACGTATTAACATCAATGTGAGATACTATAATCTCGGGGCCACAATGGTTATTCATTCATTCATTCGTGAATCCGCATTTCGTTAATCCACATAAGATGAATGAGTTAATCCACATAAAAGGAATGAGAAGTTAAAACAAAACCCTTTATGACAGAAAAATATATTTAATAACAATAACGAAAAATTATGTTAACTGTGTCTGAATGGAATCTGAAAATTAATTAATAATACATCACTACACATGGCGCCATCTGTCCATAAATGTTATTAACACCTACCATGTGTACCTCACAACGAATTTGCATAATGTGCACATAATTTTGACTTCATCTTGGACAAAAAATCTAATGATTTATTTTAAGGGCGGTTATAGCAGAACTACTTCCATATTAAAAATTTTTTTTGATTGAAAAATATATTTAGAATGCCTACTATCTTTTTTTTAACATATATTTATTAGAAATCATAAAGAAATATAAAAGAAAATACTAATTGTTTTGACAGAAACCACGAGGTGTAGTAACTATTGGGTATTTGCTCCTCAAGAAGAAGATAAAGAATACCCAATATATGACCTATGACATTAGCGTCAGCTGATCGTTTATACGCAAAATGGCGTGTTAAAGTTGAACTAAATTTCTCAGCATAAGTTAGAATTTTAGTTAACGCAGCGTTTAGTTTAGTAAATGCTGCGTCGCATCGCACATAGAATTTGTTAATATATAATTCTCTCTCGTCTACGTCTTTTAATTAACTTAGACTTAATATTTGTTTATGTATTTTATAGTAACTATGATCTATTTTTACTTTGTGTACCTGGCAACTTCGATGCATAATTAGTTTGTCTATGTTCCACATGGCTTCGTACCTGTCTTTGTGTTAAGTCTCTGTGTGAATATATACTGAAGGAATTGAAATCTTTGAGAAAGAATCTTCGTGAAAGAATATAGAATGTGCCACTTGAAGAATTGATGCTGGACAAGCTTAGCTTACTCGAAATAGAATGGAAAGGACCGTTCCTGACGTAAACAAATGCTACGTTCCAACAGCCAATTAGGATCGAGATACCCACACTACGTCACTGCCAGGTATCTCATTATGACAAAGCCAAATCTCCCAATTGGACATTCCATGTTTTTCAAGAGGGTAGTAAATTAAATTTTCTAAACCTTTTTTTATGTATATTAGTTTAGAATGGATTTTTTTATTAGTAATATCATTGTTTTATATTTTATTTATTTTTTTGTTGTAAATTGTGTAAACTAATGCTATGCAAAGTTGCAGCAAAATAATTAAATTTTTGCGTATTTTACATAGCCTTGAACGACAACAATAATAGCAAAAAAAAAGTCTTCGTGTTTGTTTAAGTGATTGTAGTTTAAAAAGCATCATAAAGTTACCTTCTCAAAAACATTGGAGTAATTAAAAAGGTTAAGTTAGAAACAAACAATACCTGGCAACGCCCTTTAAACGTTGTGGATAATTGTATCGTTTTTCATTATTTAAGTTATTTTTAGATGATTTAAGTTTATACATATTGCTCGATGTTTTTGGGAGCTTGAATCATTCATGTCACGTTAACCTAGGAATTACATTATTTGAAAATTTGTATACGATCTTCTAGAATAAATAACTCGAAGTGTATTATTTTCATTATTAACTTGCGCCAAAAATATTTCATGCGAGCAGAAAAGAAATTACTTCATTTGTGAGGTAAATATAAGTTGCCTCTCTATAACTCTGAAAATTATTAAGGAATTATTTTTTAAATATCTATTTTAATCCTTTTTCTCCATTTTTCACTTATTATATTTTTTAATAAAAAATGAATTTTGATTCCTTTTGAAATTATTAATTCTATTTAATTTTATGCATAAAATAGAAAATTATGTTAGAAGCAGTCACAAAAGCTAAGTTTTTATCAATTAAAAAAAAGATTTTTCATTTCCCTATGCTCCCTGTCTCAGTTATTAATATATCCATATCAACCTATAAACATAAATTTTTCTAATATTTTTAACTATTAGCCAACGAGAGTAGAAATCACAAAGAAAAGAGTAGCTTTGAACATATTAGTTAAAAAACATTCCGAAATACTCTCAAATTAAAAGAGGAGATCAAAAATTCAAAAGAAACAATTTAGATTAAAATCCAAACGAAACGACCATCATCAGAAGACATAGATTTCGCCCAGAAATTGTTAACTTTGTTATTGAAATATTGAATATTGAATTGTTAACTTTGTTTTTGAAATACTGAATATTGAATTATTAACTTTGTTATGAATTTTGTTCAATTGTTAACTAATTGTTAACTTTCAATTGATCTT
The DNA here is from genome assembly GCF_982258835.1 of Parasteatoda tepidariorum. Taxonomy (NCBI): domain Eukaryota; kingdom Metazoa; phylum Arthropoda; class Arachnida; order Araneae; family Theridiidae; genus Parasteatoda; species Parasteatoda tepidariorum. Next base: position 76,305,807 of record NC_141758.1, on the reverse strand, counting down.
ATGGCAATGTGATTAGATTTCTAGACCATGATTTGAGGACAAATCATCGTAACGTCCTCAAAAAATTTTCGGATTTGAGGACACCTATGTAATTATGGAACACATTAATAAGTGCAATGAAGTTTTCTGTTTTTAAAAATTAGTAACTAATATCAGATGCAGAATTTTCTTCATTAAATATGGCTTTATTACTAAACGGTTTTAAAATATCCTATGATATTTTGCATTTGTTTAACACTTGTAAAATGAACAAGGAGTTTATTTTCTGCTGAAATTAGTTTCAGACGAGTATTGACTTTCAATAAGTTAGTTTTAGCTTGGTAATTTTTTGCTTTTCGCTTGTATATTTGCTGAGACAAAATTATGTTTAAATATCATTTTCTGTCCTTAAAGAATTTGAAAGCTTTTGAGGACAATTGGTGAAATTCGAGGACTGTTATCAAGATTTGACGATATCTGATCAACTTAGAGCCGTGGTTCGCAATTTTTTTCTCCTTTAGAAGTTTTCTGAAATTTAAAAAAAAAAAAAATCAGCGAAATCTTTATGTGAGTGGTAGTTTAGTAACAGGTAGAATAATTTGGTAGAGTATTTGTTTCTATGCTGCAATTAGCGAGAAATGAAAATATAATCGCAAAAAGTCTTTATGCACGCTTTTTTCTGTATAATTGATTACCAGAAGTATTTAAATATAATATTAATTTAATAAACTAAGTGATTTCCTGACAACTTTTAATAGAGGTTGCATGATTGAACAAAAAAAAAATTCAGAGTTCCGCTTAATGCTTAGCAGTTTCAGGTTTAAATTAGATTTTGCATTCGTTTATCAGATGAATTCTCAGGTAGAAAATCGTAATAAAAGGTTTAAAAGCTTTTTTTAAAACAAAAAGCTCATTTAATTAGAACAGTGAACCAGAAATCAATTACTGAGCTATCTTTGAAAGTATCTTTTAGAAAACTATTGCAGAATAATTCAATTAGATTTTCTTTTTCCAATAAAGTTGTTGTTATTTCTGAACTGAAAAACATCTTTACGAACGGTTTCACAAATTCAGTTATTTGATTGTGATGTATTGCACTTATTAGGAAGAAAGTCATCTTTAGTTAACTGAAGTTGTTTTAGATGTTCGGATTTAATTATTTTAATGCTTTTCATCATGTTTAATTGAATTTTCAGATATAAAGCGGTTGATAGAACCCAAGCATTCGTACTCATTCATGAGTAAACAATGGATCTAAAAATTTAATATATTTATGCCTTCGATTTATCATGTCCACTGAAAATGGCAACACCTCAGCCTGGAAATTATCGGTAGTATTTCCATGGATATCATTTTATCCAGTCATACTCATCTTTCTGACTCATAATATTTATCTGTAATTATTATTTTACGATATTTCTAACAGAAGATAATTTCACACATTGCATTAACTTACACTATATTGTTGATTGTAGAAGAGTGCGACGAGCTCCTTGCATTAGCTTATAGCTCAGTATTTTCATTAATGTAGCTTGGTTGTTAACTTACACTATTTTCGCATCTTTTCTTATTTGAATCGTAACTAGAACTTAACATTCGTTACCATTCCCAAAAAAGTAATCGTAATCTTTAAGACATAAAGAATGTATACAATATCTTGTGACGTCAGAAATATTATGTTTACCAAGACCGTTAATCTGTTTTCAACAGTAATGACAGATTTTAAAATATAAGAGGTATCAGCTAGGCATGCAAGCTTTGGCAGACAAAAATTGATAATTGAGAAGAACAAATCAATGGAATAAATAAAGAAAATCAGATTAAAGTTTTCGAATTCGTAAAAGTGCAGTAAGTACATGTATTTCAATTTATTATTTTATTAATTTTTCCGTAAGCCATTTAAAATTCTTCCAATACAATATTACTCAAGAGAACTTCTGTTATACACTTTGAGAGCCCTAAGGGCTCGCTAACCATCGATTGGGAAACAAAGTATTAATTTGATAAACTTGTATATAGAAAGATAAACTTGTTAATATAGAATTAACATGGTAGTAAAATTATTATAAAGAAAGAGAATTAAGTTGCCATAAAATGAGCATGGTAGTTCAGAGTTGCAATAAGGAAATGCTTTTTCGTCAATGTGAAAAATTATAGATTAATAAAATTTTTGTAGATTGGAAAAGCACCATTTTTAAAAGAATAAACGATGACCTTTCAAAAGGTATCCCAAATTTTAGCTTGAATAAGCATTTTAATTAATGAATGAAAAATATTTTAAAAATAATGGTTCAGATTATTATAGGGAAGAAAATTTTGTTTCCATAAAGTTAACATGGAAGTCTAGAGGTGCAATAGGGAAATGTGTTTTATTTAGCAGGAAAAAATATAGATTTTGAAAATTTTTGTGCATTGTAAAAGCATTGTTTTTTAAAGGAATTGACGATGTTCTTTCATAAGATATTCCTAATTTTAATTTGCATAAGAGTCTTAAAAAGTAATGAATGAAAAATTTCTTACAAACAATGGTAAAGGAAGTTATAGGGAAGAGAATTTCATTTCCATAAAGTTAACATGGAAGTCTAGAGTGCAATAGGGAAATGTTTTTAATTCCACACGAAAAAATATACATTTATAAAAATTTTGTAGATAGAAAAAGCACTATTTTTAAAGCAATTGACGATGTTCTTTCATAAGATATTCCTAATTTTAACTCGCATAAGAGTCTCAAGAATTAATGAATGAAAAATGTCTTAGAAACAATGGTAAAGGAAGTTATAGGGAAGAGAATTTTGTTTCAATAAAGTTAACATGGAAGTGCAATAGGGAAATGTGTTTTATTTAACAGGAAAAAATATAAATTTTTAAAATTTTTGTAGATTGAAAAAACACTATTTTTTTAAAAAAGAATTGACGATAATCTTTCATAAGATATTCCTAATTTTAACTTGCGTAAGAGTCTTAAGAATTAATGAATGAAACATTTCTTACAAATAGTGGTAAAGAAAGTCATAGGGAAGAGAATTTTATTTCCATAAAGTTAACATGGAAGTCTGGAGGTGCAGTAGGGAAATGTGTTTTATTTAACAAGAAAAAATATAAATTTTTAACATTTCTAAGAATAGACGATGATATTTCATAAGATATTCCTAATTTTAACTTGCATAAGAGTCTTAAAAACTAATGAATGAAAAATTTACAAATAATGGAAAAGAAAGTTATAGGAAAAAGAATTTTGTATCCATAAAGTTAACATGGAAGTCTGGGAGGTGCAATAGGGAAATGCTTTTGATCCCACACGAAAAAATATAAATTTATAAAATTTTTGTAGATTGAAAAAGCACCATTCATAAAATAATTGACGATGATCTTTCATAAGGTGTTCCCAGTTTTCACTTGTATAAACGTCTCAAGAATTAATGAATGAAAAACGTCTTACAAATAACGGTAAAGAAAGTTACAGTTACCACAAAGTTAACATGGAGATCAAGAGGTGCAATAGGGAAATACTTTTTATTCAATATGATCAAAAACGCATCAGCTGACAATGAAAAAAAAAAACAACAACTTCTTTTTCCAATATTCTAACAGAAAAAAAGGAAGCTTTTTCACGAGTTTTCTTCGTAAAAATATCCAATAACAACTTCACTAAGAATATATATGTGTTGGAGTATTCGTTTCCGCTGTTAACTGTCGGAAGATGGGTATAAAATTAAGCCTTTTTTCGAAGTAATGATGATGCAGTCTCACAAACATGAATGGATGTGGGTTTATGCTTCGAATGAACATTCATTAAAACGGGCCAGACCGTCTGATCAAGGATTGCGTGATTGCAACCTGGCATTTACTCCTATCAGAATCTGTCAAATGGCTTGTGGCTCTCCTAACAATCTTGAGATAGGAATGTTCGGCAAAGCGATATCTGAAATGAGTTACTGTGTCACGATATTTCCAGATATCATTCATTTTTATTTAATTTTTATGTTTCCTAAATATGTTGGTATATATAGTGTTAAGGGAAATATTCTCCCTTCCCGAAATCTAATTGAATAACACATTTCAGAAACAAGGAAATGTCATTTTTGGATACGACGAAAAGTAATTTTTTTATTGATTTTTACCTCATTGATTTTGTATGTTTTAGTTTAGGAGGTATAGAGAAGTATACGAAAAGGGAAATTAACATTAAAGGGCCTGAATTTTCGACTGCTCTGTTGATAATGGTTATGAGAGGAAAGTAATTTTTTATTCCTGAATTTAGTTATTTCATTTTACATTGAAAAGTTCAATAAATACTAATTGAATTTTTTACAAATGCATAGCCTTTTCATAATTTATTCAGTAAGCAAAAAGTGAAATTTACATTAAAGGGCCGATCATTTTTGACTGCTCATTTCTCTAAACCAGTGGTCGGCAAAGTGCGGCTCCAGAGCCTCATGTGGCTCTTTGGCTCCTTAAGTGCGGCTCTGGCGCAAATATCCACGGAAGGTGCAATAATATTTCCATTAAAAAAAAAACTTAGTAAGAAAAAAAATACATCTTATTTTGATAAATTAAAATTCTTCTATAAATCGAGAACATGTATAATTTTTTGTTTAAGTTAAAAGATAGATGGGTAATTAAAATTCTATATTGTTGTAAAAATACGTAACGAACATTGAGTTTAATTTTATTAGTTTTTGTAAACGTAAATGGAAACCATGTACAAGCTATAGGCTGAAATTGTATGTATGTTTTCGGGGTACTCCGGTGTGATACAAAGGTACCACAACCATGCGCGCATACTTTTTCTGAAGTAGTGGGGGTACAAATTGGCTTAAAATAAACAACAACAACATACAAACCTGACTTACTCAAACTTTCCACGGAGATGCAACCACATTGTTCGCATTATTAATATTTATTAAGTATGAAATTTATTTTTATTTAGTGTACTACTTATTTAGTGTAATAAAAGTTTACTAAACAAGCAGATTTGGCTCCTAACTTTTTTAAAAATTGTTGTAATGTTCATATTTGGCTCTTTGGCTAATAAGTTTGCCGACCACTGCTCTAAACCATCGGTACCCAATATTTTTTGGCTATTGAACTTTAAATTATCGTGATCCTTTTGGCGGAAACCCGTTTTTAAGCAAGTTTATTAGCAGTTGTGAATATACTAACAAAAAAAAAGATCGAGATTTATTTTTAATGTATTTAAAGTGAAGAATTAAATATTAAATATTATGGGTTTATTCATTGTGTATGCATAGGCCTAAACTAAATAAAATAAGCAGAATTATGGTTTTCGAAACATAACTTTCAGAAAAGTTGAGAATGGTTATGAGAGAAATATAGTTTTTTATTCTTGAATTTAGTTATTTCATTTTGCATTGAAAAGTTCAATAAATACTAATTTACAAATGCATATCATTTCCATAATTTACACAGCAATCAAAACGCGAAACTTACATTAAAGGGCCGATATTTTTGATTGCTTTGTTTTTTAAATTAGCGGTTACCTAACCTTTTTTGGCTGTAGGACCTTAAATTATTGTGATACTTTTGGCGGAAACTCGTTTTCAAGCAAGTTTATTAGCAGCTGTGAATATACTAACAAAAAGAACTAATAATTATTTTTAAAATATTTATTAATGTGAGCAAGAGCCGCGATGGCTCAGGGGCTAGTGCATTTGCCTTCCAATGCTGTGAACCGGGTTCGAATCCCACTGATGTCTGGTCGAAACGAATTCTGCATCCGGCTTGCGCCAACCATGGTGCTGATGTGAAATATCCTCAGTGATAGACGGGTCATCGGTTAGAGTTCCCTTGCCGTCAGGCTAACCGCGGGAGGTTCTCGTGGTCTTCCTCTCCATGTAACGCAAATGCGGGTTAGTTGCATCAAAACGTCCTCCACAAAGGCAAATTTCTCCCATTACTTGATCCAAAAGTTCCTTTGTCGTTTGTTGTATGTGGTGAAAAGAGATTTATGTTGAGTGTGAGAATACGTACAAATGAAGGGGAATACCACATTTGAAATCGAAAAATAAATATTGAAATTTATAAAAAAATATATATATTTATAAAAGAAAAAAACTGTTATTCATACTACTCATGACAATCGACACTACTCTTCAAATTTATAAGTAAGAATTTTCTTCCGCTATTTTTCCGACTGTTGTAAATAATTGTATGCATAACTGATTCTTGAAAGATAAACTGAGGTTCCCGACAGTGACATACAGTTGCATATTCATGTCTTCAAGTGACTACAGAATTGTATTGGAGACTGAAAATAAATCAACGTACTCGTATCGACTGCGATTAATCTGGATACTGCAAATTACAGATCTTTTAACTCACAATAATATTCATAGTTTGGTTTGATTGTTTAAGTTATAGAGGTATTCCAACAAGCAATTTAGGAATATTATGTTCGCAATATGTAATGCAATGTAATCTATTAGAATCTGAGTTGTTTATGAATGGTCTAATAATGTTTGAAGTCGTTAATTAATAGCTTAGTGTTGAATGTTTTTAAGAGAATTCATAAGATACAACAATCACCAGATTTAGCAATTTGAAGGTGTGTTTGGCTAGATACGCTAAAATCCGGACTCCAACAAGTGAAAGAAATGAAATCTCCTCAATGAAAAGAATAGAACTAAATGCAATTTAGAGAGTTCCACCTGATCATACTTTGGAAAAAGACCTCGATGATGTCATCAGCTCAATACTTTGAGGTAAAAGCAGACGGCTCTCTCACGCTTTTTGGGTGCTTACATCAAATCCCTTACTTTTAAACAGAGGGGGAGGGGAGGCATTACTAAGTGTCATTGGTGCAAGGGTAATCAGTCTTTCCCCAACCATATTCTCAAATGCTTAGGTTTTACTGTTCCCGATATTTTAAAGGATCTGTATTTGTTTTTAGGCTTTTAGAGATTTTCGGTTTTATGGAGATAAGGTCACAAATTCGTGCCGAAGACACTGGAGATCCTTAGAACTTACATGCAAATAGCAGAAAAGGATTTATTTAAAAGCAGGGATTAGTTCTTCTTTTATTTTTCCTAACAGGAGGCACTGAACTACTCGTTCTTTACCTCGGAAGATGCTGGAAGTTTAGTTCATTTAACGTTACCCGCTGGAAACTTGTGAAAGTCACAGAGGCGAGCAATATAGCATGCCACACTGTCACAGATACCCGTGCACAGGGTGGGCCACATTTACACATAACACAACAGAGGACAACACACAAAACGGCCTATCAATCATTTAGACAAGAGCATCTTAACTTTTTTTAAACATATTTTACAGCGAAAAATTTTCCAAATTGATTTGTGTAATGTTAGCAATCGAGAAACGGTTTGCATGTTGAGTAAAGTTTATAAACTATAGATTGTGATAAGTTTCCTCCAATCTACGTAATTAATTAAACGATTTGCCGTTTAAGTAGCTCTAAACTCGAGGCGTTAAATAGTTGAAGAAAAAATCTAAGGCTATGGTGGAAATCGTGACTTTTACCTCTTGTGCACAACAATGATTGGCGAAAGAACAATACACTATTGCAGAAAAGATCTTTGTTTATTCATTTTTACTGTTACACGTGCACACGTAAGCTTGTTAGCTCATTATAAAGAAGGCTTATAAGCCCATGTTAAGTGAAGGGAAGATACCACAAATTAAATAAAGTCATCACAAAGATACATTCAAGAATACGGTGAGATTCGAACTTGCTATACCTCTATGCTACACAGAGTTTGGCGGATCAACGATACAGCTAGGACAAGATTTCCCTCGAAATGACCTTTCGCATTTTTTACTTTAATTTTCCTTCAGGAGTATTCTTTTATTTCTTACCTTCGGGATTTTGTCCAAAAATGGTACATTATTTAGGGTTCCATAGCCAAAGAAAATTTGAGAACTTCTGCCTTAGATTATTTGGGAAATACATGTATATTTTTTGTCCTACTTCATTTGAGTCCCGCAGTGGACTGATCATTAGGACGCGGTTTCCAGCAGGTCACCGAAGTCAAGCATCACTGGATGTGGTCAGTGTGATGGGTGGGTGACCACTTGGTTCTACTTAGGAACCGAGGGTGTGCGGTATTGGTCCTCATTAAACTGTTCTACCGTAAATTGCTCGACTTCGCGTGCAGGTCGTCGGGCTACCGAAGCGGGGCTGCCATCCCCTTTGCAGAGGATCAAAATTGTGATGGCATGTCTTCGGATCATCCTCCGGAATGTTTTCCAGACCGTCGTCTATAGCCGATTGTGCATCTCTAGTGCGACGTAAATGAACCGCAACAGCAAATCATTTGAACTCATATGTGCTAGTTGTTAGTAAACAAAGTTTTATAGTAAAAGTGTTACAAACTGGCTTTATTTGTTTTATTGAAATTACATACATTTGCAGGATTGTGTGCTCATCTTAGGCTTATAAACCTTTGTCAAGTAGAAGGACAGATAGAACATTTCAGAAAAGGACATCAGGATGAATACATCTAGGGTAAGGACGGGATTCGAACCAGCCACCTTCTCGATTCACATAGCGTTTGGCGGAATATACCGCTCGGCCAGGGAACCCCTACAAACTGGTGATTATTTTTGTTTTGTGCTGATAAAACTGTTAAGTGTTTTCATCGACTAGAAATAGTCAGCCGAAAACGTTGGTTACATTCTAACAGTCTAGAAACCGATAATGCCGTTGTTTTTAATACTGTAATGGAAAAATATGGAAATATACGACATTTAATAATACACCTTTAATTGCTTTTTAACGAGAAAGTAATAATTGATACACGAGTTATTTGAGTAACATAAAAAGCCTCAGATTAGATCGAACAACTTTTTATTGCATTAAAAAGACAGCATTTTTCTTGAAATGATTTCGTTTGTAAGTAATAATTCATTTTTCTTTCAATTCCAAATAGTAAGAACTAAATTGAAACATTATTGAATATGTATTACATATATTGACGCACGCGATCTTATTTGAAATTTAGTTAGAAGAATATATTTATTCATTAGATTCCTCTTCCGTTGCTTTATGAACTGATAGTTTTTTTTGTGTAAAAAGAATAAATAGTTTACTAAATTTGTAATTCTGAGATTTATTTTGATTCATTTCAAACAGACAAGATCGGGGTTTGTAGGTATAAAATAGAGTAAAAAATGCTAAACAGTCTCACGCAATTTGCATAAATCGTTACTTTAACTAGAATATAGGCCAAATGGTGGACATTTCGGTGAAACATGCGTAAGCGAATTCTCTATGGTGCTCTCTATCTCTGCTGTGTTTTGCTTAACATGAAATTAAAGTTTTTTTTGTTTTCTTTTCATGTTTAAAGTGCTGCATGAATACAGAACTCGGACTTCAAGGGGTTAATGGACTTCGGTCTGTGCCCTAAAAATCGGAGTTCTCACTAGAAAAAGACGTAATAGGCTGTTCATTATTTTTGTTCGAAAAAAGAAAGTTTTTTCGGAAAAGAATGAAAAATGAGAGAGTTTGATGTATTAGTAATGTAGTAGTTTTAATGTTCCGTAGGAGATAGAAATAGGGAAAAAATCGTTTATTTTCAAAGCATAGAGTATTATTAAAGAGCATGTGATTTTTAATGCATTATAGTTTTTATTACGTTTTTCATTTTTCATTGTTGTATTGTAACTTACCCAAATTGGGTACACTTGGTAGAAAAGCTTTTTATTTTTATTCATACCTATTATTCAGGCTTTAATAAAAATATGATTATTTATTCATACATTATTACACAAGTTTTGTACTACATTTAAAATAATTAACAAAAATCCTTCAAATTAAATGCATAAATTTTTCTAGATTTAAAATTTTTCTTTGAAAGGTATTTATTACAGGTTACCTGCTCCATAACTTCTTTAAAAATAGTATCTTTATGATAACATTTAATTTACTCAAACTTTAAAAGTCAGAATATTTTCTAATATATTTTTATTGCACTGTGGAACAAAAAATGCTTTAAAAATCAGGGATTATCATTCAATCAAACTTTATTAACGTTATAAAAAATGATGTACTAACGAAACTATGCGCTGAAACGAATAATTTTAAGATACCAAAGCAGACAGGTGCATTTGTAAAACGCTTGCTTCCCAATTAAAGTGGGAAACATAGACTGATAATAAGTGCCGTGATCGAGAGCTTGAGATTTGTAGAATTTGTGATGCTTTAATTATGAACTAAATGAAATTTCATCGTCAAAATTACGCGCTGTTAAGGTGTTAATCAAGTAGCATCGATGAAATTTTGAAAGGATATTTAAAGCTCATGGATATTTCATTATATGAGAGTCTTTGTAATACGAGCGAACACACTGTAAAAAATGGATACTCAAATTTCACGAAACTTTCTGCATTTTTGACGAAACTGTTTCCTGGTTTATGCTCTCAGCGCACATTTCGTCAAAGTAAGGAAAAAACTATCGCCACTTCTTCGAGGAAACTTTAGCCGAAAATAAAGAAATATTTCGTCATTCTAAATATTCTGTCAATAAATAAATAAATGAACAAAATTAATAAATAAATAAATGAATAAATAAATGAATAAATGAATGAATAAATGAATAAATAAATAAATAAATGAATAAATGAATAAATGAATAAATGAATAAATGAATAAATGAATAAATGAATAAATAAATGAATAAATAAATAAATAAATAAATAAATAAATAAATAAATAAAGATCTTGTTAATCATTTTTTCACGGACATCATATAGGTGGATCAACCTCACCCTAACAGCTCAAGTACAAATAGAACCGAGAAAGGAATCACATCAATGCTCGAAGCGGGATTCGAACCCGGTGTTTTCCTGGTATGAGACAGACCGGTCGACCCTATATAGTTAATTTAGTTTCGATCATTGAGTCTTCTTTATAGTTTAGTCATTCTAATTAACTATCTCCCTCTGAGATAGGTCTCGAGTTGAGAAAACTTTTTCGCCGTATATTTGAGAGTTTGCGTTTCGTCACAAATCACGTGACTTCGTGGCGAAATGGGATTCAAAATTAACGAAAAACACATTAAAGATTCTTGTTTATTTAATGTTAGTCAAAAATTTGTTATATTTCTGAGAGTGCAATCATTTCGTATAATTTTTCAGTCGAATTATATGAAAATAAAAATTGACTTTTTAAAAAAATGATACAATGGTGGTGTTCCCTCTTAGCATAGATTCACAACTTTCTGAATTCTTCGTACCAATCAAAACAGGAAGAGATCAGTTATTTGTAACAAGTATTTTTTGGAGAGCAAAGAACCGAATGCGTTCTTAAAATACTGATATGCATGACTCATCTTCAGAATTAAACGTAGTAAAATTAATGTCTTTGTATTGACATCAGACGTCATTGTCCTTTCCTGTTCTTCAATCCAATCGAATCGGAGAGGATCAACATTTTGTAATTTTTTTTGTTACTTTTTTCCATATCATATCAGAATGCCATATTTTGATTTGTAGCAACATTTTATTTTGTCATGCAATGAAACAAAGCGTGCGCTATAACAATTACTCAATTGATATTGGATTTCTCAGAAAAGACACTATTATGCGAACTGTTCGTTGTCTTTGTTAACCGCATCTGTATAAACATTACATATGCCTCGAGCAGATAAACATCTTGATAGGGTGATTTTGTTATTAAGTTCAATGCTTAATAAGTGAAAAGATGCAGGAGACTAAGCGATAACTTGAATTTTACAGACTAGTCATACTTATTAACGAGATGAAAAATGTCAGGTTTTGTTTATAACAATGAATTTTACGGCAGGATTGTATCTTTAATATTTATGACTATTCGTATTAGTTACTTTATTTTATATCCAGCGTTGATCAGTCGATCTTATCTTTAGTTTTCGACTAACAATGTTTAATTGCGTAGCCTTGTAATTTTGAATCCAATCCATAAGAAAAGACAACTCTTAATCGCTACCCATCAGATCAAGCATTGAGACAAACTAGCATTCATGGAGGACTTTCTGGTGGAACTTAATCGCAATTACATTACATGGAGGAAAATCACGAAAATCTCCTATGGTTAGCCCGACGGTAAGGGGGTTCTAACCCATAATCTGTCTTCCACTGAGGATATTTCATGCCAACACTGCGGTCGGTGTGAATCGGGTGCAGAATTCGTATCGCCCAGCCAATGCTGGGTATCGAACTTGGGTCACCTAATTGGGAGGCAAACGCTATATTTCCTGATCCACCATGGCTCTATATCAGTTATTTTATTTAAACAGCCGATCCAATTTTTGGGTTTACGACTACTAATGTTTAGCTACTTAGACTTGTAATTTTGAACCCAATCCAGAGAACAAGGGAACTCCTGGATCAAGTATTGGGAGAAATTTGCATTCGTGGAGGACTTTTTGATGGAACTGACCCGCCGCATTAGCGTTACATGGAGAGGAAAACCACGAGAACCTCCCACGGTTAGACTGACGGCAAGGGGACTCTAACCCATGATCCGTCTACCACTGAGGACTTTTCACATTAGCACTGTGGTCGGTGCAAGCCGGATGCGGATTTCGTATCGACCAGCCATCGCTTGGATTCGAACCCGGTTCACCTCATTGGAAGGCAAACGCTCTATTTCCTAAGCTATCGAGGTTCCACAAGAGTTAATAAAAAATCAATCCTTTGAAAAATAAATCCTAATAGTAGCTTTGCTCAATGAAATATACTAAGTGAATAATAAAATCTGTTATTCACTTAGTTCAATAAGCTCATAAAGCTCAATAATAAAGCTTATGCATTATCTGAATTAAATAAAAAATAAGTATATATGTTCCCGTTGAAGAAGTTAGAAGTAGAAAACAGTCTGAATCTGTAGAATATCTGGCTAATGTGCAGATAATGTTCCATTAAATTGTAAAAAAAAATCTTTCTTTTCTCAAATTATTTAAGTAATCTATTAGCTACCTAGATAATCTGCGCAGTACCAATCCAGGTGCTTGTTAAAATGAAAATATCTTTGCCGCAACGACAAGTTTTTCTGTAAATTAAATTTATATATTGCTATTTATCGATTTATCGCAATCTAGCAAATCAAGTTACTACAATCAAACAATCAACATGTTAGTTTATAGAATCAGTCTTTACGCATAGAATCAAACTGTTTATAAAATCAATATCGTTAAGGATATTAACGTAATGCCATATGTATATTTTTTAATATCTTGAGTACCAAGACAATCAATACAATCAAAAATCAACGAATTAGCTGAATGGAATAAGAGAAATGAACTTTAAACGATACAGAAAACATTAAAGCATACATTATCTACGTAAATTGTGGCAAACTCTTAATTCCGCACTTTAACGGATTACCCTAGTCAATCTGCAGATTAGACGAGCAGAAAGACTTTCGTGATTTAGCTGTAACATATAATTAAAATGATATGTGTGCTAGAATTGCTGAAGTTTGTAATCAACAAATAACTGTTTTCAAAGTTGGGCAAAGGGTTTTAGTTTAGCGTAATAGTAAAAGAATGAGACCAACAAATAATTATTTCCGATGTAAAAGAACCAGTTGCCAAACCTGGTTTTACTTCAGTAAAATTGCAAAAAAAAAAGGAAACTAATAGATACTTGTTTTCTAAGTACTTTTATTTCGTTTTATATATTTCATACTTTTATTCCATATTTTTATGGAGTATGGCATATATTTCCATACTTTTACTTTGCTTTTCGCTGCAGTTTTAGTTAGCGTTGATTGCAAATATTACTCAGTATCTAGAAAATCGAAAATTAGTCTTTTTTTGTACTGGCTCGAAACACCTGAAAGGGTTAAACAGCAGATACTACCCTGTTGATGTAGGTATTAACTATACATCGTCAGTTATTATTAGGTTAGTTAGTTTAAACTGGGCATAGCTTAATACACGTATTTAAGATAATGAACATAGCTCAAAACACGTGTTTTAGGAAATGGGCACAACTCGATATGCGTGTTTAAGATAATAGACATAGCTATTTAAGAAAATGGACGTAGTATTTGATTCTGTTTTTTAAACACCTCTTAATAAATGAGACTTCTTTAAATAAAAAATAAAGTTTATCGCAAACGGTTTCCGTTATTTATGTATATTAAAAAAATATTTTAAACCACTTTTTCCGCTGCTGCAACTTGTTTGTAACTTTTCAGTCGCATCACCGTGTTTCCATCTTTCAATCGGTATCTCGACTACCCGTATTCGATCTTTATTATTATAATCTTGATTATTCGTATTAGCGCTTTATTCATATTGTTTAGATTTTCATGCAGTACAAAATATATCCTCTCCTTATTTGGACATACTTTCTGCATTTTTTTTTAAAGTTTGTAAATTATCATGGTTTCACAAGGCTTATTTGATCACTTTATTTCAATGGTCTTCTTCAAAATTAATGCTTTCTCAGACTTCAAAAATATTTCGTTAGATGCAGACGCTGTATATGACACAGTGCGACTGTGAATTTAATATGAAGGAACAATAGTATCCCATAATGAATTGGACACGTATTTAATGCTGTCAGATCATTGCACGAAATATGAATACATCTTTCATTTCTAAGAATTATGGAAAACGTTTTGTGCATGGGTGCTTGTTCTGATTAAAGACAAACAAAAATAGTAGCACTCTACTTAATTGTGATTTAAGATATGTAATATTTTAAGTATAAAGTAGTATAAATAATGTGTCGATAAAGCTAGGATTTCGTATTCAAATTAGTTTTAAAACAAGAAAATTAAATTGATTCAGTGGTTACAAAGTTATAGATTGTTTTGAATTAAACTTTTTATCACCAAATATGAGACAACTTGTTCTTTTTGGCAAAAGAAATGCATAAGAGTCTGAAAAAGCTTCTTTAATTAAAAAATATATATATGGTGTTTTGCAATCTCCGCCATAATTATTTATTTTAAAATCCTTGTCAAATGAACTGGGCATTGTGCAATATAATATATTTTAAGACTAGAAAAAAATGTATGCGAAAAATTTCGAGTATTGAGAAGAAGTAGTAAAAAAGTGTTTTAGAATTACAATTTTTACCACCCAATATGAGACAATTTAATCTTTTTGACAAGGGAAAAGTGGTACAGTCTGTGAAAGTTGCTTTAATCAAAGTGTGTATATATATATATATATATATATATATATATATATATATATATATATATATATATATATATATATATATATATATATATATATATATATATATATATATATATCTGCGTGTGTGTGTTATCTATATTAATGTATATATATATATATATATATATATATATATATATATATATATATATATATATATATATATATATATATATATATATATATATATATATATATATATATATATATATATATATATATATATATATATATATATATATATATATATATATATATATATATATATATATGTAATACAAAATAATAAATACTTTTGTATTAATAAAAGAATTAAAACTCTTTCGGTTTCATAAAATGTCTTTGTTAAAGAATAAGCGTAGAGAGATTCCATTTTTGGAATTCAAGGCTGAAAACATACCATTGAAATATAAATAGATTTATATTTCAAAGGAAGAGTTATTTATAGAATTGTGCCCTTTTTCAATTCCATATAAGGAAGCAGAAATGATTTTCCTTAATGCGTAAGGATACAAGGAATGTACGAAGGTGCCTTTTTACTTCAAATTTATGTTGGTATAAAACGTAAGAGCGCATAGTTTTGCGTGTCCTTTTCATCATAATGTGATCCTGATAAGCTGTGCCGGAATTGTCCGGAGTCTTGTCCATTCCCCTCCCGTAGGGAGCTTGGACGTCAACTGTTAGCAATGCCAGCCTACATTTAATAAACCTGTTTAGAACGTCTGATGGCTTATGACTGCAATTATTTCAAGCTAAATACAACACTAATAACAGGGTTGGAGCCCTGTTATTACAAGACGCCAGGATAATACTTGCGGAGGAAGTTTACCCATTTTTATCTCGCAAAAACTAAGCGTAAAGTAGTCTGGCTGACTGCTAAGTTGAAATTTTCCATCACCCCCGGAGGAAAAAAAAATCGGCAGTGAAAAAAACGTTGAAGGAAGGAAGGAAGGATGGCGATTTTCCACCCGTACTACTGGTACCTCGTCGCGCCTGGAATGCTGGAGAGTGTCCCCCTGAAACCAGTGAAAGTATCCCATCCGATGACCCTACAATTCCATAGTGCCACAAAGTTGGAAGAAAATCAAACATGGTAGTGATTCGACACCGAGTGATCCTACAATTCTTACTACTCAAGTTGTGAATTAAAAAGTGATATATTTTGTGTCTCTCATCAAAGAAAAATAGATAAAGGTCAAAAGAAAGTGTGAATGGAAAGGATTTACTGTAGATATATTTTTTTTTCTCTCATTTTTTTATCTGTCTCAATGTTATGCTTAAATATTTTAGTAATATTAGATATCAGTAGTAATCTAAATATTTTATTTTGAATAATGGAATAGAGTTAGATTGTATTTCTTGTGTTTATATATTTTTTTTATATATAATATTATGATATAGTATTGTATTTATCGTGCATCTAAAATGTTTTTAAAGGAAATAAATGTGATTCAAACGTCAATTAAATTAGTGACGGCAAACAAAATTAAGTTATTATTTAAACTTTTGTTTCCAAATGATTTTTCTAGATTAAACCGTAACAAAATTTTAAATTTTTCTGAATTTTCTTTTGAACCAAACGATGAAGAATTTTCAAACAAACTACGAGAAATTTGTAATACTTTCAATTTTTCGGACTTAGTCAAAATTTCAGACATTTTAAATATTTCCAGTGAAGGAAATAAAGATGAAATTGCCAAACACATCTTAACTTGTTTATGCGATTTCAATTTTTTAAAAAATTCTTTAGTAATTGAAAATCCCTCTGAAGATGAGGAGGAAACTAATCAGCTTCAATGTAAAGAAACTCAAACTGATTTTGAATCACATTTACCAATTAAAAATTGTGTAAGTCAATTTACACAAGCTAGTTTAAATACTAAAATGTATGTTGATAAAGAAATACAAACTCATGTTTATACTGATAAAGATATGGCATCCTATAGTCATAATTCTAGTAATGATTTAAATAATAGAGAACCTGAAACTAAATTAATAGTTAATTTCGCTGATGTTGAAGCAGTTACTCCTATTTTTAAAGGAGAAAAACACGAAAATATAAATTCTTGGTTTGAAAATTTTGAAACTCATGCTACCTTATTTAAATTGTCTGATATGCAAAAATTTTTATTTGCTAAAAGATGTTTGAAGGGAAATGCATTAACTTTAATTAGAAGTGAAACTCATTTAAATTCTTATGAAAAATTAAAAAATCTTTTGTTTGAAGAATTCGGACTTAGTTGTAATAGTGCAGAAGTACATGCAATGTTGCAAAAAAGAAAGCAAAGGTATAATGAAACACTTCAAGAATATTTCCTAAAAATGAAAGAAATTTCAACTCAAAGTGATATTGATGACTTAGCTCTAATCACTTACATAATTCAGGGAATACCAGACCAAACAAATAATAAATCAATTCTTTATGGAGTCAATAATCTTTTTGAATTTAAACAAAAACTTAGAATTTATGAAAAAATTAAAAGTGACTTAGACAAAAATAAATTTCAAAATAATAAGGGACCATTTATGAAAAAAATGGAAAACCCAAAATATGACATAAAGTGCTATAAATGTAATGCACCAGGACATAAAGCCCCGGCTTGTCCTAAAAATAAAAGTGTAACCCCGAATGTGACAAAACCCAAAATACATCATACTACACAGGAGAACCCAGTGAATCAATGTAAATATTGCTCAAAGAAAGGACTTTTGAATCAATTTCACGTGGGCTCCTCGTGTGTAAACAACCCTAGCAATGTTGTTGAAATGAACGTTCAAAATATGACAAATAATCAATAGCAATTAATAATATCCGGATATAAAGTTGAAAATGGATATATAGTTAAAAATGAATACCTAAATGGAGGTAAAGTGGAAAATAAATACCTAAAGGGACGTCCAAAACAAAATAAAAATGAAAAAGTTAACAAAGAGATATTGTTGAATGTTGATACCGGGTCAACATTGAATGTAATACCAAAAGATTTGGTGTTAAAATTGAATATTCCTATTAAAAAATGTGAGGAATTAAATGTTACCCAAACGAAAGGTCAACTAACACTTAACAAAATTTGTGAGTTTCTCCTTAAATTAGGCAAAATTGTTAAGTCAGTTAAGTTTTTTGTAATTGATACTGATTTACCATATGCTTTACTTGGGTTGCAGACTTGCAAAGAGTTTTGTTTGTTTATTGATTGTGTCGGGCCAGTTGTTACTCAATTTGGTAAGAGATTGATCACCTCTACTAATTCTAACAGTGACAACTTATCTTTGCACATTCGACAACAAAATTCTCAAAATGTTAAAGTTAAAAATGTTGAAAAAATAAAAGTTGAAGATGTTTCAGTTAAAGTAAACATTGAAAAAAATAATGTAAAGGGTAACAAAAATAAAAGGAAAAGGACAAATAGGAAAAAGAAAAAATGTCCAAAATTTTCAAATGATTCGGAGATAGATCTAGGTAATGGATGCATACATTATCAGGTAAATATCGAAGAAAAAATAAAAAAAATGAAAGCGAGATAGAAAATGTGGACTTAAAAGAAATTTTAAAAAGTTATGATGATATTTTTGCAAAACATAAACATGACGTAGGAGAAATTAGAATCGAACCGGAAAGAGTCAGGTTAACATCAGATTTACCTATATCTCTAAGGCCTTACAAAACATCCCCAAAACAACAACAGGAAATTGATTTAAAAACAGAAGAATTGTTAAAAAATAACATTATAAAAGAAAGTTCATCCCCTTATGCTGCCCCTGTAACTTTAGTCTTTAAAAAAGATGAAAATAAAAAGAGTCGTTTATGTGTTGACTTTAGAAAATTAAATCAAATTACAAAAACAGATTCTGAACCTCTACCTTTAATACAGTCTTTAATTGAAAGATTATCTAATAGTTGTTATTATTCTAAAATAGATTTATCACAGGGATATCATCATGTTCGTATTCATCCTGATGACACTGAGAAATTAGCATTCGCTACTCACAATGGTCTATTTGAATACTTAAGATTACCTTTTGGCTGGAAGAATGCGCCAAGCATCTTTCAACGTACAATTCGTAGAATTTTAAATAAACATAAAATTAAATTTGCTACAAACTACTTTGATGATATCATTATATTTTCTAATTCTTATGATGAACATTTAACCCATCTTAAAAAGATTTTTGAAATTTGTGAACAAGAAAACTTAAAATTAAAACTTTCAAAATGTTCATTTTTGCAAAAACAAATAGAATTTTTAGGATATGAAATAAGCAATGGAATTGTGTCACCCGATAACCATAATATTGAGGTTATTAAAAAATTATTACCCCCTAAAAATGTAAAATCATTGCAAAGATTTCTTGGATCAATAAATGTTTACAATAAATTTATTGATAGTTATGCAAGTATTCGACATCCTTTAAATAACTTGTTAAAGAAAGATGTAAAATGGGTGTGGTCAGAAAAATGTCAACAATCTTTTGAACTTTTAAAAAATGCTATTATTTGTAAACCAATTTTGAAAATTTTTAATCCTAATCATGAATGTCATCTTTTTGTTGATGCATCGTTAGTTGGAAATGGTGCTGTGTTAAAACAGACAGATGAATGTGGTGTATTGCATCCTGTAGCTTTTCATTCTCGTTCCTTAAGGGACTATGAAAAAAACTATGCAATTACAGAACTTGAATGTCTTGCTATTATAGATTCTTTAAATAAATTCCACCATTATCTTTTTGGCCAAAAATTCACCATACATACTGACCATGCTGCTTTAGTTTGGCTAAAAAATGTTAAAAATTTAAAAGGTAGATTATTTAGATGGTCATTATTGTTAAGTATGTATGAATATGATATTAAATACACAAAAGGTTCTACTAATTTTGAAGCAGATTGGCTTTCGAGAGATGCAACACATTCACTTGTCAAAATTAATTGTAACAATAATAATGTTCATGTTTCACATTTGTTAAAATTGGATGAAATTGTTGAAGCTCAAAGGAAAGATAACTTACAAGGTAATTTTGTTGATATCAATAATGTTTTATGTGTACGTAAGAAAAATTTTACTAAAATAGTTGTTCCATTTTCGTTGAGATTAAAAATTCTGCAAATTGCTCATGATAAATTTAATCATCCAGGAGTGCAAAAAATGATAAACTTGATAACCCCTGTTTATTATTGGAATAACATAACTTCAGATATAGCAAAATTTTGTAGACATTGTCATACGTGCCAATTAAATAAAAAACCGCGACAAAAAAGATTTGGATTATTACAATCCTTACCCCCTGTTAATCAGTCATTTGACTTGCTAGCAATAGATAGTGTTGGTGGATTGAATTACTATAATTCAACAAAAAAATATTTAACTTTAATTATTGACCACCTCACAAGATACATTTGGGCTTTTGCATCAAAATCCATTAGCTCAGAAACCTATACAAATTTTTTACATCAAATTTTTCAAAATCAAATTCCTAAATCCTTGTTGAGTGATAGAAACGCTGCCTTTACTTCTTCTCATTTTAAAAAATTTTTGAAGCATAATAAAATTTAACAATTATTGACAACTGCACATCATCCGCAATCTAATGGAAAGGTAGAACGCCTTGGTCAAACAATAATTACGAGTTTAAAATGTAAAATCAATGAAAAACCTACTAAAACTCCCTGGCCTACTATGTTAAAAGATATAGTTAATACTTATAACTTAACTCCCCATTCTGTAACAAAATTTCCACCTGCATACCTCATGCATGGTAGACTCCCCTATGAAAATCCCTTAAAGGAAAAAATCTATCCACCTGTTGAGGAAGCTAAAAAAATAGCAATTCAAAGAACCAAAGAATATCATGAAAGAAATAAAATCTATTATGATCCTAGATTTTTAGATATAGATTTTAAAACTGATGAATTAGTTATGTTTGAGGAATTTACTTATCCTAATACGAGGAAGTTGTCACCTCCTTTTAGTGGACCGTATAAAATTCTTCGAAGAATTTCAGAAACTAATTACAAAATAAATAAAAAGAATATGTTGAGTAAACAAAATTTTGAAATAGTACATATTTCAAAGCTTAGGAAATATCACAACCCACAAATGTTGAAGTTAAATCATGAATAAATGACAATTGTTGTCCAGTTCGTTTTGCATAAAAATTTTGTATATTTTTGTGTGAAAAATTTTTTTTGAAAATTTTAGTAGATTAGTTATGTAAATATTTCATTTTTCTTTCTGTTTAGTTACTAAATAGATAAATTGCATAATCATGTTTTTCATATTTTTGTCATTGTAAATAATATTTTTTCTTCTCATAATTGAAAAGATGTTGTTTGTAGTAGGGAAAAAGGAACAATCGTACCAACCTAAAAATTTTAAATTTAAAGTATTCTAAATTTTTTTATTTTGGCTCACCAAAATTTTTTTTGGGGGGGATGTAATACAAAATAATAAATACTTTTGTATTAATAAAAGAATTAAAACTCTTTCGGTTTCATAAAATGTCTTTGTTAAAGAATAAGCGTAGAGAGATTCTATTTTGGGAATTCAAGGCTGAAAACATACCATTGAAATATAAATAGATTTATATTTCAAAGGAAGAGTTATTTATAGAATTGTGCCCTTTTTCAATTCCATATAAGGAAGCAGAAATGATTTTCCTTAATGCGTAAGGATACAAGGAATGTACGAAGGTGCCTTTTTACTTCAAATTTATGTTGGTATAAAACGTAAGAGCGCATAGTTTTGCGTGTCCTTTTCATCATAATGTGATCCTGATAAGCTGTGCCGGAATTGTCCGGAGTCTTGTCCATTCCCCTCCCGTAGGGAGCTTGGACGTCAACTGTTAGCAATGCCAGCCTACATTTAATAAACCTGTTTAGAACGTCTGATGGCTTATGACTGCAATTATTTCAAGCTAAGTACAACACTAATAACAGGGTTGGAGCCCTGTTATTACATATATATATGTATGTATATAAATAAAATTTCGAACTTTAATATATTTAAAGAATAACATATGAAAATATTTTCGGGTATTTCGAAGTTGTAGTTATAAAATTGAGTGTTGTTTTAAAGAACAATTTTTATTCTTAAGCAATTTGCTTAAGAATAATATTGGAATCCAGAAGCAATTTGTTTTTACAGTAGTTATATCATCAGTAAGAGAAAAGTACTGTGGTCTGTAAGGGTTGTTTTTATTTTAAAACATACTGCTTAACATACATTATATATTACATGCTTATTACCTAAAATTAATTTGATTTTTCAAACCATTTTATTTAGTAGAAAAATGGCGGAATTTTCAAATTGACCATAAATTGGACATTCTGTGCTTATGAATAAATTAATTTATACATTTTATGTCTTTAACTATAAATAAACCAGACGAGAAATGATAAATTGAAGGAATGCATGACTCGCCAGAAAAGTAGCTCCTCAGTGTTAGCCTCTCTCCCTGACCACACGCTAACCTTTTCTGTCATTCACATTAATGTAAATGGTACTCCATTAGGTACATCCCTATTTTCTGGAATCTCGCGAAAATGATAGGTAGAAAAGTACATTTTCATTGAAATTTAAAAATTGATAAATTCAAAGTGTACTTTCCACGGCCTTATTAAGGATTAAGACAATGCTAACCACTTCTTATATAAACTAAAGTATTTTCTTTAATTCTTTTTTCCCTCAAAATGTTACACACTACCTTTATCCACTAACTTCAATTAGATTTTCGAACTTAAAAATCTCTTTTAAAACTTTTGATTTTATAATCGCATTTTCCCCTCTGACAATTTACTATTCATTTATGGAACTTAAGATACGATCAGTTATACTTATTAAAAAAGTAAGTTTTTACAGAAAATATAGTTTGTTTGTGTCTGTTCACGTGATGTAGCAAAAAGTTTGTATTATCGAATGTCATATCTTTGGTGGGAGAGAGAGAATGCACTCTAATTTCTAAATTTGCAACCTACAACTCAGAGTGGCAATCGCTTATCAAGTTCGTTGTTTGTATATGAATATGTTTCAATATGAAATTGTAAATTAGAAAAAAAATTTGCCGATCGGAATTGGATCTTACATATTTTTTCAGTATTTCGAGCGAAAATGTTCTATATTTTTTTTATTTATTATTTTTTATTTTCATTTCCCATGAGCTGCACAATTGGTCTTGCCGATGAGCAGACCTAGTGCATTCTCTAGAGGTGGTATCCACTCTTTCATGACCACCACAATGGGTTAGATACCGTTGGTCATGCTAATTTGGACGTCCAGTTTCTGCCACACTAGATGGCAGCACCGAGACTCTATTTGGATGCTAAAGTGCACTAGGAATTTAATTTTGCCGGAAATGAAAAGAGCCAATAAGGCACTCCAGGGATCTTTTACATATCGCATAATCATACGACATGGCCGCTGAGGATTTTCTGCATCCCGAAAATCCGGTGTCTGGGCAGGAGAGCGAACCCGCAGACTTGGGCTCAGAAGGCCGACGACAAACCAACTGCGCTACCCAGTCACAAAATGTTTTATATTGATCAGTGTGCTTTGAAAATTCAGTGGTAATTTATTTAACGTTCCATAATGTTCCATAATACATTAAAAATTCAACCGCTAATAATTCTTAATAAATACGGACTGAATTTAAAAACAACTTAATATTTGCTGACGAATTCTTACTAATAGTTCGATGACGAAATCAGATAAAAGGATTTTTGACTGCGACAAATAATTAAACTCAAGTCTTGTGCAATGATAATTAAACGATTAAAATTTGTTTATCTAAACTACTATTTTGAAATTCATTGTTTTTATTTTGAATTGTGCCGTTATATCTGAATAGGTGAATCATTTATTTAAAAATTTAGACCTTTTTTACGTTGTTTTAACCCTCACTCCAAGAAATTTGCGATATGATTTTCAGACAATTCCTAAAGATTAAAAAAAAACTTGGTTATCGAACATATTTCCTTCCAACTTTTTTTTAAAATCTTCTTTGACTACCTTATATTAACATTTGTTATATATTAATATTATAACTACCTTATATAACTCTAATTTTAATTTGTCCCTCAGTGAACTGATCGTAAATTCTCAATTTGTAAATTCTCCTGAGCACTAATAATTCAGCATCGGAGTAAGTTTCAAAATATTAAAAAATTAGGCCACAAGCGATTTTCATTTTCACTAAACAGTGGCTTTTCTCTGTGGCTCTCTCTTTTTCGTGGCTTTTTCTGAGTAAACATAAAGAGCGCTGGCTAAAGATAGGCTAAACTTGATCTAACAGCTGTGAGTAACTGTTGCAAACACACATCAGTTATGGAAATAACGTATTATCCGCAAAAGAGTATCATTTCACGAAACTGTAGAGCATTCAAAAAACAGCCTTAAGAATCACCTAAGCATAGTGGTTTATCCGTAATGCGGATCTGCACAATGATCTTCGAATTGAGGCTCTTGACCTAACAGCCGTGAGTAACTGTTGCAAACACACATCAGTTATGGAAATAGCGTATTATTCGCAAAAGAGTACCATTTCACGAAACTGTAGAGCATTCAAAAAACAGCCTTAAGAATCATCTAAACATAGTGGTTTATCCATTATGCGGATCTGCACAATGATCTTCGAATTGAGGCTCTAGACCTAACAGCCGTGAGTAACTGTTGCAAACACACATCAGTTATGGAAATAACGTATTATCCGCAAAAAAGTATCATTTCACTAAACTGTAGAGCATTCAAAAAACAGCCTTAAGAATCACCTAAGCATAGTGGTTTATCCGTAATGCGGATCTGCACAATGATCTTCGAATTGAGGCTCTAGACCTAACAGCCGTGAGTAACTGTTGTAAACACACATCAGTTGTGGAAATAACGTATTATTCGCAAAAGAGTACCATTTCATGAAACTGTAGAGCATTCAAAAAACAGCCTTAAGAATCACCTAAGCATAATGGTTGATCCGTAATGCGGATCTGCACAATGATCTTCGAATTGAGGCTCTTGACCTAACAGCTGTGAGTAACAGTTGCAAACACGCATCAGTTATGGAAATAACGTATTATTCGCAAAAGAGTACCATTTCACGAAACTGTAGAGCATTCAAAAAACAGCCTTAAGAATCACCTAAGCATAGTGGTTTATCCGTAATGCGGATCTGCACAATGATCTTCGAATTGAGGCTCTTGACCTAACAGCCGTGAGTAACTGTTGCAAACACACATCAGTTATGGAAATAACGTATTATTCGCAAAAGAGTACCATTTCACGAAACTGTAGAGCATTCAAAAAACAGCCTTAAGAATCACCTAAGCATAGCGGTTAATCCGTAATGCGGATCTGCACAATGATCTTCGAATTGAGGCTCTTGACCTAACAGCCGTGAGTAACTGTTGCAAACACACATCAGTTATGGAAATAGCGTATTATTCGCAAAAGAGTATCATTTCACTAAACTGTAGAGCATTCAAAAAACAGCCTTAAGAATCACCTAAGCATAGTGGTTTATCCGTAATGCGGATCTGCACAATGATCTTCGAATTGAGGCTCTTGACCTAACAGCTGTGAGTAACAGTTGCAAACACGCATCAGTTATGGAAATAGCGTATTATCCGTAAAAGAGTATCATTTCACGCAACTGTAGAGTATTCAAAAAACAGCCTTAAGAATCACCTAAGCATAGTGGTTTATCCGTATTGCGAATCTGCACAATGATCTCCGAATTGATGCTCTTGATCAGAATATTGCATATGCCAACTTCTTCTACAAGGCTATCAAATATGATGCTACTAATTTCAATAACATCTTTCAACTTGAAAATCTGAAGGACATAATACTCAGATTAATTGCCACTTTCATCTGCAGCAATGCGTCTTATTCCAAGACGGCCAAGTTTATGTGCTTTTCAGTACAATTTCTCCTAGTGGTGCAATGTTAACGCTTTCTTTATTTTGTTAATTTGTTTTTAAAGTTATTTTCCTCACCATTACGCGTATATAATTCAAAATTTTATATAAAAAGCCCTTTTATTTCATCTTTCTCGTAGTGAGGGTTCTATGCTAGCAAAACTAGTAAGATTTCTGCAAGCTTTAGTTTTTAATTATCTACCACTCTCTAAAATATTTTGCGAAAAGCCTTATAACTAGCAGCCCTGTTATTCAAAGTATCGACAAATCAGTTCAACAAAGTATCAACAAATTAGAGTATCAAATGTTATTCAAAGCGTCGAAAACAAGCAGAAATGTTAACGCATTTGTCGACATAGTTTGCAGTTTCTCCGTGAACAATCTCAATTGAAAAATAACCATTTTGATGCATTATTGTTCATGATTAGCTAAGTACGCACCTTCTTGTAACGCTGACAATACAGAGTTGTCCTAGTTATTTGGATAAAGTAGATTACTCAATATAAAGCAGATAGTACTTGATATTCTCCTTGCGACGAAGATGGCACACGTGGAAGTTCACTGACTAGGGTCATGAAACTTTTTGAGTCTATCTAACCATTTCTGTTATTAATTTTAATTTATCTTTATTATTTTATGAGTTATTAAACATCGAAATGGGTCCGGGACTTTATAAACACCCTGTATATAGAGAAAAAATTGTAATCCTTGTGTAAGAATATTTTTTCTAACGGCAGGCACTGAACTTTCGTTCTTCGCATTAGAAGATGCCGGAAGTGTTGCTCATTTATCGTTATCCAGTGGGCACCTGTGAACCAAAGTCATTCATACATAAGAAGACCACACACACAGAGAGAAACATCCATGCCCAGAGCGGAATTCGAACCCGCAGCCATTGGCTTCGCAGTCAGGCACGCTAACCACTCGGCCACCTGGCCGGCTGTGTAAGAATATGGAATGTGTCACTTCAGAGAATAGATACTTAACGAGCTTGGCTTTCTTGAAATAGAATGGAAGGAACAGTTGCTAACGTAAACAAATGCCACGTTTCAACAACCAATCAAGATCGAGATACCCATGCTACGACACTTGCAGGTATCCCATTATAACGAACAAATTATAACTAAAGATGCAATTTCTTTTTAGCAAAAGATCGAAAAGCATAAAACTAACCTAATGCGTTTTAAGTAGAATTTATTGAGAATTGTTCATCGATATATTTATTAGATTAATATTCAACATATTCTGTACCCTTAGAGATTTGCGTTTTTAGGTAAATGCATAAAAAATTATTACTTTTTTGCTTTCTCTCCCTCCTTATTCCGAGGTTTTAATAAGATTTTTTTTGTAGAGGTTTTTTTTGCATGAGATTTATATGTCCCGCAGAGGACTGATTGTTAGGACACGGTTCCCAGCAGATCACCGAAGTCAAGCATCACTGGCTGCTGTCAGTGTGTGGGTGGGTGATCACTTGGATCAGTCTGCGTAGGGGCCGAGGGTGTGCTGTATTGGTCATCGTTGAACTGTTCTAGCGTGAAGTGCTTCGCGTGCAGGTCTTTGGGCTACCTAACCAGGGGTGCCACCCCCTCTGCAGAGGATCAAAATTGTGATGGCATGTCTTCGGATCATCCTCAGGGATGTTTCCAATAGCCCATTGGGGAACTCTAGTGTGACTTAAATGAACTACTACAACTGCATGAGATTTATTTCAAGCCCGAGTTTTTTTTAGTTTACCTAAAGTAGAATTTACAAATTTTATCTGGCGCTTACATATATATATTTAGTTTTCATTTTTTGCCCCGATGAATATGTAATTTTTTAGTAACTTATTTTTCGCTTGTAATGAAATCGTATTTTTTGTGGTAACTGATCTTATTTGGACCTAGTACCACTAAACTAAACATTCATTTCCGATCCACAATTAAATTTCCATTCCTTTCAATTCTCCTATCAATTTCCTATCCATAATCGAATTCAAATCAATACTTTGCATCATTAAAGTTTTGTTTAATTTATACCACAGAATTAAAACTCCATAGCAGTTAGTGGTGATGGTGACTCCCAATGGTGACTCGTGCACGTTAAATTTGTCGGGTTACAAACCCACCTTGTACCCATAACAAATCAATTCCTCTGAAGGTACTGAAATGGAGATTGATAGTACTCTGGTTCAGGTCAAAATTACTATTAATGAATGTATGAATGGATCTGTTCTTTAAGCGGGTGTGACAGAAGTCGAATTTTGGGCCACAGATGGCGCTCCTGGAAAGCAAGAACAATCGCACCCTCTCTGTCTTAATGGCCGACAACGACAACAACAACATATTGGTTAGTATTTCATATCACGAACTTAAACTTTGAAGAAAACAAGATAGAAAGAGATTATTTAAACTCAGTTTTCATTATCTGGTAAATTTTTGCTGCATCACCTTTTTAAATGGTAAAACATTTTTAAATATCTTTCAAGGTTTATTCTATACACACGTGTTTAAACTTAGTTTTTAACTTCTTTCATGTTTGTGAAAGCATGGAAATTTAAAATCAACTCAAGCAATAAAAAAATCTCGAACACATTGAAAAGAATAAATTTTTGTTAACCTCGCTTGGAGTCTTCTGTTTAAGTTACAATTGAACTGAGCCTTTTTTTTTAATTTCCAAAAGAAAAAAAACCCTATTTATTTGAAAGCATTTTGAGATAATTTCCATTTGTAAGAGATTAGATTGTGTATGTAAGTTGAGTTTTTGTTGTAGTTCATTTACGTCGCACTAGAGCTGCACAATTGGCTATTGTGTAGCTCTAGTGCGTGTAAGTTGAGTTGTTACATCTGTACGCAGACGAATTTTTGTAGTTTTTTCCCCTCTCCGTAAAAGTAGGAATTTAAAATTAAAATTCAGCAATAAAGGATTAAAATGTGTGATATTTTGAAGAAAGATTTAATTTTACTTGACTCCGAAGTGAATTTCTAGTTGAGGTTGATACTGAACAAAGAAAAAGTAGTATTTCTACGAGCCTACGCATGCATTTAATGTGTTTTTCTTTCTGGTTATCTCTTTACGATGGGTATTTTTTTCTTTCGATGCTCGTAACAGTTTGAGAATTTAAAATTAAATTTAGTAAAAAAAGTATCTCGATTTAAAAAGGGTATTTTATTATAATAAATTAAAATACAGACACCGCCAATAGTTTTCTGCTTCAGTTGAAATTGAACAGAGAAAAAATTTGTATCTTCAAAAACATACAGCGTAGGATAGTTCATTTTAAAAGCATTCAAAACAATGAAATTGACTATTTCAAAGATAATTGAGTTTCTGAATGCATTATTTCAGCAGAAAAGTATACTTTTCATTGTTTAAAGCTTCAAATTGTCTATTGTGATTTTTACGATTCAAAATGTACAATATCTTACAACCATCTGCAATTGCAATATCGGTGCAGTAAAGTTTTCCAAACTCATTATAAAACTTCTTTTCGGTTTAAATTTCATAGTTATTTATTTATGATGTCTTATTCAGTAATAACTTGAATTCTAGGGTGAATAATATGAATTACTTCATGAAGTAACTTTTGCATTTACAAGTTGTAGTCGTTTTGAAATTATGCTTTAAATTTATTTAAAAAAAAAAATGTGTGTGCGTAATATTTACATGCGAGAGAGAAATAAGATTATTTTATGAGATATATTAGATAAGTAATTAAAATAATATATAAAATCTTATTTTCGTTTAATTCCAAGTGAAATTTGCTTGTTCTTTTACACTTTTATACTATCTCTATATTAAAACATCGCTAGAGTCACCTTGGTTATAGGAGTACAGCTTTACCTTATAATTTGTTTAACTAAGCAAACACTATAAGAAAGACTTAATTTACAATTTCGAAGGTTAGTAGAATAATTTATAGGAAGGTATAATGGAAAAGAAAATATAATATTGAGGAATTAGTTCGAGAATGATTTATTACCTGCTAAACCTGTAGTAAAAAATACAATGTGGACCACTCTGCTACCCGTAGAAATGAAACTACAGAGTTGAAATTTGACGTATTGAAGGACCCTTTTTATTTTTGAAATTAATGACTTTTTTTCTCAGTTATTTTGTTTTAAATAATGATTATTTACTTATTGCTGAAGAATTTTTTTTATCTGTCTCGAGATCTTTATTTTATAAGCTAGTGTTTAAATTATTGCAGAAAGTGAAAAATAAAAAGAGATAGAGAGATTAGATGTTGCTAGTGATAAGTCTTAACATTTTCCCGACCGAAAGAATTGGCTGAGAACTGAGTATAAACAAGCCACCATGCATTTCTTAACAGCTACCACTAACTAGTGCCAATCAGGAGGATCTCGAGTACTGATAGTTTACAAAGTGGAGAGATCTCTCCGATTGGTTTACAAAGTGTTAATATTTTTATTGTAAAAATATAAAAACAATTAATTTAATAGAAGTAAAATTTGCGTCCTATTTGGTTATTATACACCTATTTGAACTGTTATAAAAACATAAGACTCGTTAAAACAATTATTTCTCTATTATTTCTTTTTTTTTAGTACGACACACATTCTGTATTCCTAGGATTAAATTTTTGTTTCTTACGCACAATTAATTCTTTCTTCAAATACAGTTTATTTCAACAGTCGTATAAACGTACAAGCGTAATCGTACAACCGGAAAACAACGTACAAACGGAAAATAATGTTTAAAATTATCCTATGCGAAAAAATGTTGCAATAAATTTGCAATTTTTAACATTACGGTGGTTATTGCTGCACAAAATTTCTTAAACTTAAATGAAATATTTATGAACAAATAAACATGTTCATAAATTTTTTTTGTCTTACTTTTATTTGCTATAACTTAAACAATATTCAATGAAATTAAGCAAAATTTTTAAAGCAATTTGTAATTAACTATAAAATGTTCATTTAAAATTCGAGAAAAAAAATTGTTGCAAACTGTGCAATAGGTTATTAGAGTAGTTCTTTTATACTGCGCATGCGAGAAAAAATTTAAAATTTTTTTTTCTCATAAATTTGTAGTAAATCGTACTCAACTATTTAAAAAAAAAAAATTTGAATATCTTAAGAATTTGAAAAGTTTGAAGCAATTTTCTAACTAGTTTTTGTACTTTTCAAAAGAAACTCAGAATGATAAGGGGTTTTTTGTAAATATTATTTTGTATCATAAGGCGAAATTAAATATCAAATGATAATACCTTACAATAAACGTTCATACACCAAAATATGATTGTATACGGAAAGGAAGGATACGAAAGAAAGGATGCTTTTATGGGGGACAATCACCAACAATGCTGATGTAATTTTCAATAAATCTTGTTTATTAGTACAAAATGAAATTTGTGGAAAGCTCCTTACGATTTTGAGTTTCTTTTAAAAAAGTACGAAATCAGCTCAGAAAATTGCTTGAAACTTTTAAAATTTTCAAAATATTCAAATCAAAAATTTTTTTTTCATCAGGAGCAAAACACGATTTACTACAAATGAACAAAAATTTTCGAAAATTTTTCCCGCACATGCTCAATATAAAATAACTACTTTAATTACTCATCTCGTGCGCAGTTTTAGGCAAATTTCTTAGAAATTTTAAAGCAATAATTTTATAATTTTGTAATTTTGCAATTTTTTTAAAAATGCAAAAATTGCAAGAGTTTGAAGTAAATTGCTCTAAAAATTTTGTTTCATTTCATTGAATATTCTGAAAAAGTTTTAGCAAAAAAAAAAAAAAAACGCACGACAGAAGAAAGTAGTTTTTTTTTTAAAATTGTCTATATCTTCATAAAAAATTTGATATTGTTTACGAAATTTTGTTCAATTAATGTATATAATAACCAAAATAATTTTTACAGATTAAAAATTTATTGCTACGTTTTTTGGGGATCAAAAACAATATTTTTCGTTTTTAATTTATTGCCGTTCCTTGATAAGTATGAGAAATCACATTACCTAAACCTCTAAATTTATAAAAATTATTCTTTTAGTTGATGGAAGAGGGATTGCGGAATCAGAATATTTGAATACACTTGTGCAGTGCATTTGGCTGGATTGCCATTAAAGTTTATATGTTCTACAGGATAATTTTGCCCGCAGTGGACTGACTGATCGTAAAGACATGGTTCCCAGTAGAATATCAAAGTCAAGCATCACTGGCTGCGGTCAGTAAGCGGGTGGGTGACCACTTTGATCAGCATCCGAAAGTGCGCGGTATTGGTCCTCGCTAAACTGTTCTACCGTAAAGTGCTCGACTTCACGCGCAGAGGTCGAAACAAGGGAGCCATTCTCTCTCAAAATTGCGCTGTCATGTCTTCGGTTCATCCTGAGGGATGCTTCCCAGACCGTCGCCAATAGCCCATTGTGCAGCTGTAGTGCGACGTAAATAAAGTAGCTGCAAGAAAATTTTAAAAGGCGACCAGTAACTATATAATGAATATCAAAATGTTCTTTGTTTTTGGGGAAAATAACAACTTATAAGAGAATAACAGTGATGTTTAAGAATCATTAAAAATATATGTACTTGCGTATCGTTTTGTTTCTATTCTATTTTTAGTCTGTTTTTTCTCTATTGTAGCATGATGATGTAATGAAATTTAAACGACTCAACTTTCGTCCAGATTTTTTTTCTCCCTGAAACCTCATAAACCTGACAGAAAATTCGATTGATACTAAAAGTTACTGCAATAATTTCGATAGTATCTAGAAATAAAATATCACAATAGGTATTCATAAGCTTTTTTCCAATCATAGAAACAAAACCTAAATTTGTCTTGAGTATCTCATCATTTACGGACATACATAATTCGTAAATATTATCTTTATTTACAGTCATACGACAAAGGTCTTATGATAATGAAATAATAATGATTCATAGTTATTGAGATGGTTATATCTTATTCCAGATACAGACATTTTCATTTCTATGCATCATTAAACGCGATGTATCGATTTTTTATTCTGACTCAACAAAAATGTTTTCTCCAAATGAATCAGGCAGGTGTTTCACTTGTATTTCTTGGATTTATTTTCCGAAATGGTGTAACGAATGTAATAAATTGGAAGATACGATTCATCTATTGCTAGACGTAACGAGCTCACTTTCAGGGTCGTTCAGGCCTTTTCTTGTTGTTGTTTAATTACGACCATGATACACATATTTAATTTTAACTATTTTTTAAATGATGGTACTGTTAATGATATTAAGTCACGTCATGCTTTATAATTATTATATGCATGTGTTACTTTTAACATTAGAGTCGTATCTGTTTCATTCAAATTTTAACCGGCCTAAGAACAAGAGTTCAATATATTGGGCAATATTTAGTGCAATTTTGTAATTTAAATATTTTAAGACTTTTTTCTGTTCGTATGCCTTTAGAAAGTGATTGTCCATGTAAGAATATAATTTGATTTACGCTTGGTGGTTGGAATTTATTACAATGAAAATTTATAAGAAAAAAAAAAAAAAAGAAAAGAATTAAATAACCTTTACGCACCGTAAAAATTGAAATGTCACGAAATTTCCAGGTACATGCTCCAAGAAAATTTTTTGTCAAAGTGACGAAGTAACTATTATCACTTTCTTAAGGAAAAGAATTTCGTAAAAATTAAAGAAATATTTAATCATTTTATTTATTCCAAAAAAGTAAAAGGAAAAACCCCTTGTAGAGCCTAGTGCATCTAACTCTTTTAAAAGTCACGTTCTCGAAGGCTCCAATTAGGTGAATAAATGTGGCCCCAACAAAACAAAGACAGATTGAACAAAGAGATAAATTACACCAGTGCCCGAAGCGGGATCCGAACTCGGAATCTTCCTGGCACGAGGCCAACTCTTTGACCACCAAACGGACAAGTCGGCTAATTTCGGCCTTTTATTGTCGATTATCTAGTCTTCATTCCAGTTTTGTCATTCAAGTTAACAATCTCTCATAATGTACTATGATGAGGCTTTGAGTTGAGAACAAAATTCTTATCATATATTTGAAAGTTCACGCCTCGTCACAAATCTCGTGATTTCGTGACAAAATGATTCTCAAAACTAACAAAATACAGTTCAATGATTGCTGAATCGTCAGAAATGAGAGTTTTATTTCTAAAAATGTGACCACTAGAGTCAAATATCGTTTTATTTTGGTCTAGTGGATGACTTGTTGGCCACTAGACTAAAATATCTTTTCATTTGAGTCTAATGGATTCCCTTATAATCACTTTACTCAAATATTTCTTTGAGTCTAGTGGATTTTGTTTTATGGTCGAAATGTGAAGAAATGCGTTGTAAAATGTTTACTACAGGCAAAAATTGCTGAAAAATAAAATTTAGTATTCTTATAAACTAATTAAAAAAAACTAAAATAGTTAAGCTTAATGAATTGAATTTCGAATGATATTTTATCGCATTTACGAGTTAACTTTCTTCTATGCTATTCATAAATCAGCTCTCTTCTATATGTCTAAGTAAGAATTGCATTATCTTTATTTGA
Organism: Parasteatoda tepidariorum; assembly: GCF_982258835.1. Lineage (NCBI taxonomy): Eukaryota > Metazoa > Arthropoda > Arachnida > Araneae > Theridiidae > Parasteatoda > Parasteatoda tepidariorum. The sequence continues at coordinate 76,271,285 of NC_141758.1, read as the reverse complement.
ATCTCAGTTCTTAAGAGGTTTAAAAAAGGAATGCTTTTTTGTAGAAACAGTCGCCATATTGTTTTGCATCGCTTAGTAGAAATTAATTTTTACTGCTCAGTAGTTGTACAACTTTTTCAAAATGTTTATTTTCTAAAATATGCTTGCATTTTCCTTCTTGAGAATGGCCTTACCTCTTTCTGTTTTTGAGTATTACTTAAAAAGAGAAGGTACTATTTTTATTGCGTTTAAGATAACTTTGAGGCGTCGAAATTACCTCCAGCGTGTGTAACGTCTGTAATAAATCATACTATTTACTCTGCTTTTGAAATTAATTGGACAATAACACTGGCAACCTTGAGTTCAACAATATCTTCATTTAATTTTTCTTAATTCATTCAACAAAGGCACCAATCACGGTTGTTTAGAATCATCAATAGCTTATACTTGTTGCAACTTGGTGTAATTAATACTTGGTGTAATTAATAGCATCAGACACATATTAATTTTATGGGACACGTTGGTGACAAAAATCTCTTAAAGATTTATGGTGGGTCCATTAATAATTCATGAGTCACTTATTTTGAAGATAAGAGAAACGTAACTAAAGTGTAAGTTTTAAATTTTTTTATTTTAATTCACGAAACATATTTGTACCTTTAGCTTGATAATAGAAATATTTTTAATGAATCTAAATGTTTCAAATTAAAAATACATTCTTACACTAAAAAAGAAATTACTGCTGCTGCTAATTTTGAAAACTTTTAACATTCCCTCATTTCACTGTCATAAGTTAGAAAACTACTCGATAAAATTGTTATAAAATTCGAGAGAAATGTCTGAGAAACAACCCAATATAAAAATGTTCAGCCGTGGTGGCTTAGGGGATGTAGAGCGTTCGCCTACCAATGAGGTGACTCAGATTCAAATCTCAGAGGTGGCTGGTTGATGCGAATTCTGCTCCCGGCTGCTCCCAAAAATCACAGTTCTAACGTAAAATATTCTCAGTGGTAGACGGATCCCAGATTAGAATCCCTTTGCGTTCTGGCTAACAGTGAGAGGTTTTCGTGGTTTTCCTCTCCATGTAGCAATTGCTGGTTAGTTCCATCAAAGAGTCCTCCGCGAAGACTAGTTTGATCCAATGCTTAATCCACGAGATTCTATGTCTTCTAGATTGGGTTCAAAACCACAACGCTACGGAGTTGAGGATTGATAGTCGTAATCTGAGAATAAGATCGTCTGTTCCACACTGTCATAAAAAATATTTTGATTTATTTTAGGATAAATTCTGAATGTTTTTTCCTTGCATAGCCTAATTAGTCTAGTTGAAAATATTAGCTAAGGAATTAAGACAATTTTCTCAGTTGATATTTTAATGTCTGCTGATGAATAATATGTCTTACTTTATTTATATTTATGAATTTATGTTTTGTTTTGGAGAAATGGATAAAGTAAAAAATTCTTGTGAAAGTTTGGATATTTTGGGGCTTAGAAGTCAAAGTCTGTTGAAAAAAAAGATACATTTATTTCGAGAAAGTACATTTTTGTGTCTGATTTCGTAGCTTAAAATATCTTTTGCACTAATGAACATATTTGAACATATTCCCTTTGAACTTTAAGTATCGAGGCCTAAAACCTGACCATTTGAACAGTAGATCAAAACTTATACAGAGTGGTCGGTATTTTTTTGACGCACTGTATTTCTTTTCTTGGATGTAAAAGTTTTGGAATCAATTTCTGAAGTCCTAGTTCGGAATGCTCTTTAATTCTGATGCTGGAGTTTTCTTAATGACTTCGGCGTCCTTAAACCTATTCATTAGTGAATGTTATGGTTACTAAGTTTCAGGAGATGGTTTGTTTCTAATGTTATAGATTAAGTTGTAATGATGGTTTGTTCTGTTATAATAACTACAAGGTGCAATTGTTAATTTTGAATAATCGCGTAACAGTTTCGTAAAATATGCGAATTACATAGCGAAATATGTCTCAAAGTAACCTCCACTTGCCGTAAAATATTTCCGTACTTGAATGTAAAAGTTATCGAAACAGTTTTTGAAATCTTTTTTTGGAATGCTCTCTAATTCTAATACTGGAGTTTTCTTAATGACTACAACATCCCCAAAGCTTGCTCTTCTTGCAAAGTTTCTGATTTCGGGGCTTGTGGTAACGAATTATGCACCATACTTTTCAGATAAATCCATTGCGAAGTTTTCATTAACGAAATCGGTCCCGCAGTGGACTGGTCGTTAAGACACGGTTCCCAGCAGATCACCGAAGTCAAGCATCACTGGCTACGGTCAGTGTGCGGGTGGGTGACCACTTGGATCAGTCTGCGTAGGGACCGAGGGTGTGCGGTATTGGTCCTCGTTAAACTGTGCTACCGTAAAGTGCTCGACTTCGCGCGCAGGTCGTCGGGCTACCGAAGCGGGGGTGCCATCCCTTCCGCAGAGGATCAAAATTGTGATGGCATGTCTTCGGATCATCCTCCGGGATGTTTTCCAGACCGTCGCCAATAGCCCATTGTGCAGCTCTAGTGCGACGTAAAGTAACAACAACAACAACAACATTAACGAAATCGTAAAATCGTAAAGTTTTAGGATTTTGAAAACATTAAGAATATCAGTATTGAGAAACCATCACGAAAGAAGACTTTAAAAATTGTTTGAAACAAGAGGAAAACTACTTTAGGTGCAGATCATTTTAAAACAGAAAAATGGCTACATAATACACGTAACATTTTCAGGAGCAAATATATCAGTTCTGAAAACTAATAGCTTTGTATATTTTTTCCCTCGTATATTTTGCACCTTTGCATATTTTTTCCATTGCTCAAAAATCATAGGTAAATGCAGATGCATACAAGTTTGAATTTTGTGAAAAGGGATTTTTTTTCGAGTAAATTAATTTTTTCAAGATAATTTTAATAGGACTTATTTTCAAAACGGAATTGAAAAAGTATTTTATTATAGATTGTATTTATTTTATTTATGTTATTTATTTTAGATTAACATAGGAAAAAAAAAATTGAAAAATAATCTCTAATTTATTTCTAGTTTAAAACCGATGTAATGAAATAAGTCGATTCTTGTTTTGCACAACAAGGTAAGAAGTAATTCGAACTAATAGTGAAACATTTCGTTAAATCAAGTTGGAAAAAGGAAATCGCTTATTTTAAATTTATTCACGCGAGGAAGAAATCCGAGAATCATTTTGTTCCATTTAACCTCGTCTCATTTGTTTTGTTCTTGTTTCTGTTCCATTTTTATTTCTTTTTCGTCCTTGCATGCAATGAAAAATATGTTTAATTTTGAATTTTCTGAAAATAATACTGCTTCTCGTTGTACGTAAAAAGGACATTCTGAATACTTCTGAATAAATTAAAAAAATAAGTTTTATAAAATACCTGATGTCATATTTTATGACAAGCACATTTATTTTGCAGTTATACTTTCTATACTTATTTCCTTGTTATTCATATTTTAGTTTTTATTTATTTTTTAGATAATTTTTCTTGCTAGAGTGGACTATTGTAATAAATTGTTTGTCACAATCAGTTCAGGTACTATTTTATATTTTTTAACCGTCTTTTAACAGCCGACACAATTTTGGGTTTAAGACTACTTATGTTCAGCTCTGTAGTCTTGTAATTCTGAACCCAATCCAGAAGACGAGGGAACTCCTGGATCAAAAGAAATTTCCCTTAGTGGTGGATTTTTTGATGGGACTAATCCCCGATTTGCGTTACATGGAGAGGAAAACCACAAAACTCTACCAATTCGTCTACCACTGAGAATATTTTACGTCAGATCTGTGGTCGTTGCGAGCTGGGACGGAATTCGTATCGACCTGCCATCGATGGGATTTGAACCCGGTTCACTTCACTGGTAGGCGAACGCTCTATCTCCTGAACCACCACAGCTCTCCAGACTTTATTAATGTTAGTAATTATGTTTTGTTTCAATATAGAGTTTTAAATGCTGATTAAGCTATTACCTGTTTTTATGAAATTACATTAATCGCATTTGACTTTTTCTAAGAAATATTTTACTAATTACCTTTTCCATATAAATACCTAGCTATATTTTGTCTAATTAATTTTCGTAAAATGTTATAATTGTTTCTTTATTTTAAGATATTTCATTTGTTTCTTTGAATATTTACTGCATCAGTTCTCATGAAACAAATTTTGCTGAAAATGTTTAAAGGATTGTCAAAAAGCTGTTGAAAATGTCAGTCACAATTTAGTAACCGAGAGCTAATTGAGTTTAAAGTAAAATCTAAAATCTAATACATTTCATTAAATGCATGTGTTTTGAGATAATTATTCTGCATAGAAGGATCATTAATAAATCAATTATTTGATAATTAATTATAAGAGAATAAACTTTTAATAAAAACTAATGTTACATCTCATGCTTTAATTTTCCGTAAGTGTACATAAAAGTTAAATGCATGTTAACTTACCATTAACTTGTAAAGTTTACTCGCATATCAATAAGCTAGTGAAAATATTTATACACATATATATCAATAAGTAAGTATATGCATAAATATTACTTATATTAAATTTATAAGTTAATTTTAAACGTATTATGCATTAAATGTATTATATTCAATGTATTATGTACATTATGCATATTAAAGCGTAAATGTAAATAATTGGGTATATTTGTAAGTTAATGTAATTTTGTGAATTAATAAGTAGGTGCAAATAATTATGTTTATCAATAAGTTAGTTTAAATATATATGTCCAATGCGCAAAAAAAACCTCCACCTGAATAACTTTTGATCTAAATATCGGATTTCATGTTTTAGGATTTGATCTTAATGTTTCGAGGAGTTGACCCCAAATATACTAATTAATTAGTGCCAACGATATTTTAAGTTACGAAATCACGCACCAAAACGTAGGGAACAGCTAAAATATATGGAGCAGCCTAAATCTCGGAAATATGGTCTCAATAATTTTATTAGGAGAGCGGACCAAAGTTTGGACCCCTTAACATTAATTTTATTTTTGTGTATTTCGCCATATCTTGAGGACGTATAAAGAGAATTGAAAAAGTCTTGGACAAATTTTTAAAATTTATTTATCAAAAGATAACTCCAGGCGAAAGATAACATTTAATAAACATTTATTATTTTACTTAATAATAGTTCAAAAAATTTTGAATTGTAAGGTATAAAATTTTTTACATAATTTTAAAGAAATCAAATTCAAATGGAAAAATGTATATTTTGAGCGAAATCTGTAGAGTAGTACCTGGGAAATCTATTTTTAAACATTTATTTCACAGCGAAATTTATCAAAGTTTATTCAATTCGACAAATTTCGCTCAAATTTTAAATTTTGCCATGTAAAATTACGTTCTTTAAATGTAAAAAAATTGTTTGCCCCACAATTCAAAATTTTTCAACTATTATTACATAAAAAAGTTTAAAATAATAAATATTTACAAAAAGCTATTTTCTGTATGGAATTACCTTTGGCAAAACAAATGGCCAAAAGTAAAAATAGCATTAAGGTGTTCAAACTTAGTATAACTCACCAATCTAAACTATGGGGACCATATTTACCAGATTGCAAATATTTTGTATGTCTGAAATCAAAATCCACCATAAAAAAGGTGTGTTTATTCAGAGAAAGTAAATTTTTTTGTCTGATTATGCAACTTAAAATATCGTCCACACTAATTAAAATATCATATTTCAGGTCACCTTCTCGAACTTTTAAGATTGAGTCCTAGAACGTGAAGATCCGATCATTAGATGAAAAGTTTTTCAGAGTGGTCCGTTTTTTTATGCATCAGTTATCAAGTTCAAATAGGATAATTTACTTACAAAGTGTACGTAGTGATTTAACAGATATAGTTAAATTGGTTCCTTATCGACAATTTAATTTTCTGCATTGCAATTTTAACAGCGGTTCGATTCAGATTAAGATATACAATTTAAAACTAAATATTTATTAAAGTAAATAATATTTATAGAGACATAGGCTAGGCATAAGTTTAAAGAGAAAAAAAATTCGATTTTCAACCTTTTTATATTTTTGAAAGCTAGACATTTAACTGAATATTAAATTTTTTTCTTTCTAGAATTAGAGCAAAATTGACGACGTTATGGTCATTTCTGTTTTGACCACGCCCCTTTGACACCTGCAATGAAAAAGTAGTAAAATTCATTTTTCTCAAAATGTCTTTTTTGACAAATTTACAGATTTCAAACTGCTCCAGCGAAATGAATTTTCATTCTATTGACCTGAGAATTTGATGCTATATATTTATGAATATTATTAACATTTTGTTGGAAAAGTTTTTGAATTAAGTAAAGAGTATTATTTTTATACATGATATCTTATAGCGGTATGATAATTTTTATCTCCGAAAATGCTATTTTTTTACTGTTATATGTTTCAATAATAAAAAATAAAAAAAGAACTCCCAACAATTTTTTTTAATATTACCTAATATGTAATATTTTAAAAGAATTTTGTCATTTTAACAAAATTTAAGACGCGAGGAATAATATAAAAAAACATTAACGCATATAAACATTAACATCGAAATTGTAGTTTTTTAAATTTCTTAAACTTTAAAATATTTTTTTGATAGTTCGTATATAAGTTGTTTTTAACAATATAAATGTATACTGAGAATTTCCAACAAATCCCTTGATAGTTTCTAAAACAATTTTGGAAAGTCCTTTGTCGCCTTAAACAAAAATTTTTTTAGGTAAATATTTTTCTGTATAAGGCAGAATAATAATTAGTTTAAAATGAATTTTCATTAAAATAATTAATTGTAAGCAAATATAAAGAAAAAATCCAGAGATTTCATTGCACTTGAATTAAAAACAAATAATCCATCTTAGACTTCATCCTTTTCAAATGAAGTAAGAAAAGGTACAGGAGTACTTAAACAGGTGATTTTAAAATATACGATCCTCTATCTTTTGAGTGAAATAAAACTCTTTTTAAACGAAACCTTGAAAATAAACTGACATCCTTCGGACGCGTGGAGCTAGTTAAAATACACAGTAGCGAATGATTGGGAGTACGGAGATTACGTCAGTAATTTATGAACGCGAAACTGTGTCTTGTTTTATGGGACTCTTGGGTAACGGAGTCTTTGTCTGACTTAGTATATGACGGAGACTATTCTAATATATTTTTTTCATTTTTATTTTTAAATAATAATTATCGCTAGACGCATAAATCGTACCTCTAACACTTAATGATAAGAAAGCCGTAAAAAATGATTGGTCATGTTGCATCAATTTTGTTTAATACACTTATCAGATTATTTAAAAAAATGTTTTATTTTTAAAAATTAATGTTATTTAAAAAAGGAAAGATTTTAACTAATTTGTTTTCCTGATCATTTTCGTTGAAACATTTTTTTTTTGCTTTTAATCTTATTTGAAAGTGGTGTGAAAAAAAAACTGAAGGTAGCTTTGTAGTTAGGTAAAGTGAAAGACACTACAAATAAACTTTATGAACGCTAAAATAGAACTTCAAAAAACTGTTAAAACAAAATTTTTGAAAAAAAAAATTTGCAATACGTAGCTTACCTAACAAAGATGCCAAATATATAAAAATTTCAATTTTGAATTTTTTGTTAGTTACGTTAATTTTTTATTTGCACAGCAGTAAATTGCAAACCAATACAAATTGAAACGTGAAAAAATATACTGCTGTGCAAATAAAAAATCAACGTAAGTGACAAAAAATTCAAAATTGAAATTTTTTATATATTTGGCATCTTTGTATGATAAGCTACGCATTTAAAAAAATTTTTTTTCAAAAATTTTGTTTTAACAGTTTTTTGAAATTCTCTTTTAGCGTTTATAGCATAAGCAATCGAAACAGAAAAGTTGTCTAACTACTTTTCTCCGAATCAATCGGAATCAACCGAATCCTTATTTTTCAATTGCATAGCAGTGCAGGGGAATAATTTTAGTACGATTCATTACTTGGATCCTTTTTACTTTATTTCTTTTTAACCCTTTGACGCAGATGGGATACATATTTTTATATTTTTTTACACCCTCTAATTATAAGCAAACACATATTTATTTCGGTGTCTTTTAATAATAAAAAACAGTCTAATGGTTACTAAAAATGTCTGTTAGATTATTCGAATTATATTTGTACTAAAATATAAAATTGAAAAAAAAAAATTCGATTTTTTTTTCTCCATTCATATTCAAAAATTTATCAATGATTTTTTTGTAAATTGAAAAATTTCAATGATTAATAAATTTTCTTCTCACATCCAAATACCTGTAAGTAAATGCCAATTTGAAAAATTATGGTTTGGAAAGGAGCCGAGTTTGGAAGATTTTATCTTTAATCCAGAAAAAGATACCAGTGTTTTACGCTGTATTTCATAATCATAAATTATTAAAATGCTAAATATAATATTTTCACCTATTTTGATCTAAATTAATAGAAAAGAACGAAAAAAAGTCTGAGAAATACGTTTAGCAAAAATTCTGCGTCAGAGGATAAACTCTTTCTAGGGATATTTGTGTGAAACAAGGTTTTCTTGATTGTTATAAGATTTTGTTCACCTTGATTACGTAATATCATAAAAGCTTTACAAAATATTGGTTTTTGTGTCATATTACCGGTTTTTGCGTCATGTAACTATATAATCAATTTAAACCAATATTACTGATTTTATTTTGTTTTATAACCGTCGTTGAACAGCCGACCCAATTTTTATGGGTTTATGACTACTAATGTTCAACGTCTTGAAATTTTGAACCCAATCCAGGAAACAAGGGAAGTCCCGGATGAAGTATTGGGAGAAATTTGCCTTCGTGGAGGACGCTAACCCGCATTTGCGTTACATGGTGAGGAAGACCACGAGGACCTCCCACGGTTAGCCTGACGGCAAGAGGACTCTAACCCATGATCCGTCTACCACTGAGGATATTTCACATCAGCACTGTGGTCGGTGCAAGCCGGATGCGGAATTCATATTGACAGGGATTCGAACCCGGTTCGCCTCATTGGAAGGCGAGTGCTCTAACCCCTGAGAAAGCGCAAGTTTTGCACACTGCAGTCGCATCTAGCTTTTGTTTTATTGGTCACAGAGCAGAAGTCAAGGAAAAGTCACTTTTAAAAATAAGGGGAATGACCAAACAATTAAATAGTTAAAATCAATAATTAAATCAAGTCGACCGGACTGTGTAGTGATCAGGAGCTTACCTCGCCTGAAGAAGCTCCTGGGTTCGAATCACGGACAAGACATTAATGTTTTTTCATTCTCTGTCCTATCTGTCCTTTCTGTGGGAGTAACGTTTCGCAGTGAACTGATCGTTAAGACATGGCTTCCAGCAGATCATCGAAGTCAAGCATCACTGGCAGTTGTCAATGTGCGGGTATTTGACCACTTTGGTTAATCTGCGTAGGGATCGAGGGTGTGCGGCAATGGTCCTCGTTAAACTGTCTTAAAGTGCTCGACTTCGCGTGCAGGTCATCGAAATACCGAAGAGGGGGTGCCATCCCCTCTGCAGAGGATCAAAATTGTGATGGCATGTCTTCGGATCATCTTCAGGGATTTTTCCCAGACTGTTGCCAATAGCCCATTTTTCAGCTCTAGTGCGATATAAATGAACTACAACAACTGTGGGAGCAACGTTGGCAAACCTTATGATGCTTTTGAAAGAGTGACCCACAAATTTGCCCTACTAATACCAGAATGGCGAGTGTCAATCGAATGGACATTGAAAAATATTAATCTATAATTAAAAATACCAAAAGTCACAAAAAATGACTTAAATGAAGTATCTAAAAGATAAGTTTAATATTTTTCCAAAAAATTGTCCTTGTTAAGTTTTTTTTGAAAACAAATTTTATTATTTTCAATTATAAAGTAAAAGTATTTTGTAATATATTTTCTGTTTAAGAATCAAGCATAGTTAAAAAATTAGTGATAAAAATTATTTAAGCGGTTACAAAAATAGAGGAAATTCAATATAATTTTGTTTTTTTTAAAACTTATTGTGACATTAGGTCACAGCCTAATTTATAAATATCCTTTTTTAATCAATAATACTAATTCTTTTAATTTTGTAATACATTCTTTTATTTCATCATCTTTCTTTAGCCCCTTAAGCGGTAGCGCAATTTGGACATTCTCCCCCTAAAATCCCTTACCAGCTCCTTAAAAGAGCCCCTTTATTTCGAGAAGTTTCCACCCTTTTTTTTCTGAGAATTCCACGGGTCGTCGGCGTCTTTCATCTCCGCGTGTTTGTTGTGTTTCTCAACCGTAACTTTTAACGCATAATCAATTTTTCGTCTCAACTCGTGATTTTTAGGTAATTTAACTTTAACTTGCACAACATGCACTACAACTTCAATTTTAAGTCTTTGTATCTTATAAAAAGGAAGAGCGCGAAAGACGGAGGGCTTTCGATAATTTGATGTCATAGAATTTGCTGCCCTCCGCTTAACGGAGTTTTAACATTTTTTTGCTCCCACCTCCCTAAGGTGGAGAAGCTTTTTTTTTCTCGAAGATGGCTTCTCTGCGCCATCTTCATTTGATGTTGGGCTTTGTTCGCTGAAAATATCCCATCCTCGTCGCCAGAACTCTCCTGATAAATTCTCCAGCTTTTGAAAGGATGACCCGCTGACCAACTACCGTCAGGGATGGAAATCCCCCGCAGTCATTTTGAACTCCTGTTCCAGTCATCACTAGTTCCACATCCTTGGCATGAGCCATTCCTAAAATGATGTCGTGCCTCAACATGATGAGTTGTCTAGTTTGTTTTTCCTCCAATAAAACAATAGTGATTTTTTTCAAAAAGAACTGGACTGATTCCTTTTTCACTAGCCAAAAAGTTTTTGTTTGTTTCATCCTAAACTCATCTCCGATCCAGGACTGGATATCTTTTTTTTATGGATAAAAAGGTATGTGTTTTGAATATACTTGGTATCTTCTAGAACTGTTTTTGAAGAAGAAGAATTACTATTTTTCTGGGTTAGCCAAACTTCGTAAAATGTACAACTGACTATGTTTCACCCGGCCATTATTTTTTTAGTTTTTCTCTTTCTAAATTGTTATTTTTTTGCAACTTTTTCATTCTTTCTATACCCAACCTTAACAGGGCATCTGGTGCCGTTCCGCTTTTCGGTTGGTGTATATAGTTTTTAAATAAATTTATTTTGACCAGTGATTTCAAATTAATTTTTTACTATGAGTAAAGTAAGATATTATTATTCAATGTTTAATACAATTAATTTCAATAAATTTCTTTAAGTTTGGAGTAGGAAATGAACTGTTTATTTCAATAGTTTTTGATATAATAGCCAAATAAACAATAATAAATTATGCAATGTAATCAAATTTTTTAATAGACTTTATGTTTTGATTAGTTAATTAATATCTTGTTTTGGTTATTTACTAATTTGTTTCATACAATAACCAAATAGATAATTTTTTTAAGTTGAGTTGATAATAATTATTTGTCATAATTTCTGTAATTGAATATTACAATTGTTTTATAATAGTGATTAAAAATAACGATTTTGATTAGGATGATTAATATAAATATTTTTGATTAAATAATAAGTAGTAATTGGATAAGGTTTGGTAAATAATTTTTCATATAACAATTTAAAAATAAGATTCCTTTTATTTTATAAAATTGATGTTTACATAAATTATTTGAAAATTTTTTTTTCACAGCAATTGGTTAATATAATAATTATTATTTAATATTTGGTAAATTTTCTGTGAACTAAATATTTTGCTTATTATGCTTTTGAAATAGGTCATGTTTAATAATTTAATTGATTATTTTGTTGAAAGGTTATTGAATTGATTTTTAATAGGTATTGCCAATGTCTTACTCTCCTATATTGCTAAATTATTAGTGTTCTAATATATTATACTACAATTGATTGGTTTTTGAAAATGTTTGGGTATTTATTTGCACTTTGAAATAATTAATGACAATATTTTTTTCTAATGGTTGATATTTCTTGTTTATGCAAGTATATCGTTATATGATTAATTTGAAGGGTTACATAATTTTTTAATTGTGTTTTTCTTGGTACTAAAATTTATTATATTTCAATGTTTACATTATTTTCATGAGGTTACCAAATGGTTACAATTAGTAATAATACTTGTTTAATTGATACTATCATTTACTTAATATTTTTCATTAGATGACCCCAATTCAAACCCGTAATAGAACTTATTCTAATCCAATAATTATGCCTGACAACGTAAATAACATAGAGGCCAATAGGCAAACCCCTAAATTCAATTTCAATAGTCCAGAATTTTCTGGAAACTCTCAGAATGTAGAGTGGTTCCTGAACCAAATTAAAGATCTAGTAAAATTAAATCAATTTGATAATTCGGCTGCTTTATACTTATTAAAATCAAAATTGTCTGGGGCTGCTCTCACTTTTTTTCAGAATTCACCTGAATGTAGGGTGGTCACAAAGTTCGAGGATGCATGTCAGCTGCTTCAAAATTTTTTCAAACAAGAAGATTCTTCCTCGGCTGACTTGGCAAAATTTCAGGCAATCAGCCTTTTGCCCTCTGAAACTATCAAAAATTTAGAATATAGGATAGATTCTCTTGCCCATAAGGCATATAACTTTATAAATGACCAAACTGCTTTGTCTCGGATAAAAGCCATGCAGTTCTTATCTGCAATCCCTTTGCACCTTAAGGAGACTATTCTCATTGAGGGAATACAAGATTACCGCGAGATGGTCAAAAGGGCCAATCATATTGTGACAATTCAACAATCATTAGCTGGATCGGCTACTCCTTTAGTCGCAGCTCATGCGGTGACTCAGTGTGCTTCTGCTGCACCTGATCAGCTCACCTTAATTTCAAAACAACTCGAAATGTTGACAACAAAAATTGAGACTATGCAGTCTAATTGTAATATATGTTCGAAACCCCACAGCACTAAATTATGTCCCCTTTTACTTCACCCTGTACAGAACCAGGATCGGGTTGGACATGAACAACCTCGACCAACTCCAAACCTTAACTGTGCTTTCTGTAATAGGTCTGGGCATATCATGAGTGTGTGTCGAACGTATCTCAGACATTTAAGACAAAATTCATTCGGGCCATTGGCGATGCATTCTTTTCCGCCACAGTTCCCCATGGTTTCTCCCAGGTTCACTGCACCGCAGTATCCAACACCACCGATTCCTAGTCAAAATGAACAATTTAGACCGAGGGTTAATAATAATACTAATTATAGAGGTAACAATCCTTTAAACTCTCGCAGGAGGCAGTAGGGGATGGCCCTGTCTTCTCATCCACCAAACCATCCAAAATCTTTGATATAAATGAGTTTATGTCAAAATCGATGCATAATTCAAATGTTACTATTAGGGAGTTTTTGACTAACTGTAACTATAAAGAAAATACTGAACACATAAATATTGTTTCACATGAAATTAATCTTCCTACAATTGCTTCTAGCTTTAAAAATGTTAATGTAAATTTTCTACTCGATAGTGGGTCGTCAGTCTCATTATTGACATTAGATACTTTCAATGCAATTAGGGCTCATAATAAAGTAAAATTCTTATCAAGAAAAGTCCAAATAAGAACAGTTAATTCTCAGCTTCAATTTTCGGCGTGTGCTGAAATTTCCTTTAAAATCCATAATAATTTTTTTCGACATCAATTTTTTATTGCAGATATTAAGAGTGATACTTTTCAGGGAATTCTAGGTTTTGATTTTCTAAGAACACATAATGTCCTTATTAAATTCCAAGACGAGTTGGTGCAATTTAGTAATTTTTGTATTCCTTTAAATAATTTTGATAAGTTAGCTTCTAATCATACCAATAATGAACAGATTGATGTAGTTTTAAAAAATAAACTCACAATTGAGCCAGGCGAGACTGCCATTGCCCATTTAAGAATTAATTCTTTTGCTAATCAAACAAATAAAGAAGTGTATTTCACACCTACTTATAATTCAAAAATTAATATTCATCCTTCTATTAATGTTGTTGACAATAATGTGTTTAATACAATAATCCAAAATAATTCTGATAACACTGTTCATTTAAATAAAGGCTTGAATATAGGTTATATTATTTGTAATTTTGTTGTCCAAAATAGTAATGATGGTAATAATGTAGATTTAAATGATTGTACTCATCTAGAACAGTGTAATTTAATTACTGCTTCTCAGGATATTTTAAATTTAAGAAAAGATGAACTAAAATCTACTGATTTTGATTTAGCACATTTAGACATTGATCAAAAATTAATTCTCCAGAACATTTTATTGGAAAATTTTGCTGCATTTTCTAAAACCATAAAAACTTTAGGATGTACTGATCGTGTGGTTCCCTCTTTAACATTGAAAAATGACAATGCTATAAAAACCTTACCATTTGAAATTCCATATGCTTTAAGGGATGACATTAAACAAGAATTAGATGAATTAGTGGAAGCCGGGATTATTCATAGGCATGTTAGCCATTGGGCTGCTCCACTAGTCTTAGTCAAAAAGAAAAACTCAGAGAATAGTCAGGGAAAACCTAAGTATCGTTTAGCTTTGGACTTAAGATTACTTAATGCAGTGGTAGAAAGCTCCACTTACCCTTTGCCTAAAATAAGCACGATAATTAATGAGATTTCTTCATATAAATTTTTCACAAAGTGTGATATTCGTGAAGCCTATAGGCAGGTTATGCTTCCTGAACACCTACAGGACATACTAACTTTCACTACTCCTTTTGGATCCTTCGCTAATAGAAGACTCGTTTTTGGCCTCAAAACGGCAGCGAGCACTTTCCAGGCTTTAGTAGACCTAATTATTGAGGAATTAAATACTGAGGGTATTAAAGGTATCCATGCTTATCAAGACGATTTCCTAATCGGAGCAAATTCCTTTGAGGAAATGACTAATAGAATATCAGCGTTACTCAAAATTTTAACTAAATATAACTTAACTTTAGCTCCTAATAAATGTTCTTTCTTTAAAGATTCTGTTGAATATCTCGGTTTTGTAATTTCCCATAAGTGTATAACCCCTACTTCATCCAATATAGCCAAAATTACTTCATTTGCTACCCCTCGTAATGCCAAACAGGTTAAGAAGTTTATAGGTGTGTGTGGCTTTTATCGCCATTTAATTCCAAATTTCGCCCAATTAATTGCTGTGTTGACTAAAGTTGCTACAAAGCAATCTAAATTTAAATGGAGTGACGAACAACAGCGGGCATTTGATGCATTACAGAATGCATTTTTTTCGAAACCTTTTGTTCAATTACCAGATTTCAGTAAACCGTTTTTCCTAAATACTGATGCGAGCAAATTAGGCATTTCAGCAGTTTTGATGCAGGAGCATGAAGGATCTCTTCGCCCTGTCTCTTTTTTTAGTAAGGCTCTGTCCAAATCTGAGAAAAACTATCCCGCCATCAAATTGGAGCTTTATGCAATTTTTAAGGGTGTTACAGCATTTAAATCTTACCTCTATAATAGAAATTTTACAATTCTGAGTGATAGTAAACCCCTAAAACATTATCGCAAGGTTACATCACCTGCTGATATTATCACACGTTGGTTGCTTGCTTTGAGTGAATATACCTTTGAGTTTATACATATACCTGGTCATGAGAATGTGTTAGCCGACTGGTTTAGTCGTTCTCCTGATCCAAATTTTTGTCAACCTGCTTTAAATAGTAATGATTCTGAACTAATTTTACCTTTCACTGATATAAATGAAGACCATGTAATTCATGCTTTAACTAATAATGACTCCCCTCTTGAAATTTCTTTAGACACATTTAAATCTGAACAATGTAAAGATCAAAATATTCAGGAAATTATTTCTCTTTTAAACAATCCCACGTTAATTAATCAATCTAAGACTGAACATTTCTTTTTAAATGATGGTATATTAATGTATGCCACTGAGGTTTTTCCTCATAAACACAGAATTGTAGTTCCAAATTCATTAAAATCTAAAGTGTTAAATATTTGTCATGTTTCCCATTCTGGTATTCAAAAGACGTATGAGCTTGTGTCTAAAAGATATTATTGGAAAAATTGTTACAGTGATACCTGTAATTATGTTAAGTCTTGTGAATTATGTATTAAACATAAACAGTCTGCGAGCAAGCCTGCTCCTTTAAAATCAATGTGGCTACCTCAGAGGCCTGGACAATTTGTCTCAATGGACATTGTAGGACCCATTAAGAATTGTGGATATATTTTAACTTCCATAGATCATTTTTCTAGACATTTAATTTTAAACCAACTAGTCAATTTAACCACTGAGACTGTTTCTAAACATTTAATGAATTATATTACTCATTATGGTAGAATGTTATACCTATTAACAGATCTAGGCACTCAGTTTAAAGCTGAGGTTTTTGAATTAATCAATAAAAAGTTAGGCATAAAATTAGCCCATAGCAGTGCTGCTCATCCTCAAAGTAATGGAATGAGTGAACGCATTAATCAAGCTATTAAGTCTTCTGTTTTAACTTTACATGAGAAAGGTGTGTCATTTGCAACCAGCTTATTAATTCACCAAAATATATACAATGGTTCAATTCACTCTTCAACCAAATTCACCCCTAACTTACTTCATTTTGGTCGTAATTTGGCCTTAATTTTTGATTGTTTTGAAACTAGTGTTGAACCAATACATTTGGATAAATCTCACTATTTATTGGAGACCTTAAATGAGCTCAATATTGCATATGAAAATGCTTACCATAATTCTGAACGAGCTCAAGTCAAACAAAATTCGAGACAAGGTGCGAAAGCAAAATTAAGATCACTAAATATTGGTGATATTGTCTATTTAAAACATACTAATGTGTTTAAACCTAAATTTGATGGTCCGTTTACTATTTTGTCAAAATTTAATGATGTGGATTATGTAATCCAACTGTTGGACAATACAAGGGCACCTAAACTAACTGTTCATATAGACCGTTTACGTCTATGTCCTCATAGGAGGCAAAATTTGCTTTTTCATCCCTCTTTGGATACCTCCCCTAGTGTAATTGATAGTGATATGACTCTCCCTAAGGCTTGTCCTTACAATTTAAGAAGTAAATAATTTTTTTCTAATAAATTTTGGTTAAATGTAACATTGATATGTGTGATGGGTGTTATTTGGGTATCGGTGTATGTGATGCTGGCCGTCATATCCGCGGAACATCGGGATCCTGTAGTACTTGTCAGGCAATACCAGTGATTTTTTTGGTTAATTTTTTTGGTAAAATTTTTGGTATACAGTTCTTGTAACTAATTTTGTCAATAATTCTAACATTTTTTTAATTGAATGAGGTATTCAAATTGTGATATGGTTTGTATGGTGGATGATGGGCAGTGTCCTCCTTGTTGCGACTCTGCAAACTTATAAGTATGGGTTCGTGTTTGTGGTTGTTCATGTCTAACTGATTGCAATTTTTTTAACAAATATTTCATGTTAATATTTGTATTTTTTTAAATTACGTAAACACATAATTGTAATTAATTAATGACGTCTGATTTTCGAATGCCAATTTTTTTTGTGTTTCGACCCTGTAGTTCTGTACAGTATTTTTTTTTCCTTTTCTAGTATGTCATAAGTCACTATTATTACATACAAAAT
Organism: Parasteatoda tepidariorum; assembly: GCF_982258835.1. Classification (NCBI taxonomy): domain Eukaryota; kingdom Metazoa; phylum Arthropoda; class Arachnida; order Araneae; family Theridiidae; genus Parasteatoda; species Parasteatoda tepidariorum. Next base: position 76,253,683 of record NC_141758.1, on the reverse strand, counting down.
TTTTTTGGATTTTTTTGCAGAGTGAGAATTCTCTTTGCATAATGATGTATAAAAGTACACCTCATTGTACATCTCAAGGTGTCACAACGGTTGTTATGATTTTTTATTGTTTTGTGTTATGTTGTTTTATACAAAATTGTTGATGCTGAGTTTGTTAATTATTGTTCAGCAATTTTTGTTAGGTAATGCTTTTTGTAAGCAATGTGTCAAGGCCTTGTGTTTTTGTTTTGTTTTAGCAGTTTTTTTTGGTCAAAGTTCTGTGAGTCAATTTGTTGTTTTTTTAAGTGTTAAAATTCCTTGCAGTTTTTGTTAAGTTTAATGTTTTGCCTAGGCTTTTCCTGTTACAACTAGTAAGTTTAATTGCAATTTTTTTTAAATTTTTTTTTTTCAAGTCTAAAATTAATAAATTTTTATGCACTTATTGCTCTCACTAATGACTTTGATTTGTTTCAGGTATGCAGTTTGATGTGTACTAATTTTTTTGTCGTTTTAACTCGGATTACTACTTATCAATCTTGTTTGATTGGTTTCAATTTTTTTCTCAAAATTCACTTAATAGATTGATGTACAAAATGTTGTACAAAGTTTTCTTGTTCGTTTAAGCTCGGAGTATTGTCAGTCTACAATGGTAGCCTGATTTTTTTTCGTTTGTTTGCAATTTTTCAATTTTTTTTCATAATAATTTCCAGCAAACAAAATCAATTTTTTTCAATTCCTTCTTACAAGGAATAATTTGAGTTAATGTCCTTTACCTCAAAAAGTGCTTTTCCACTATTACTAAGTGAGATTTTTTTTTTGAATAATCAATTATCCATTTTACCTCCTTAATGTTATTTTCTTTGGAGAAGATTTTCTCAGTCTACTTCATGTAGCCTGAATTTTTTTATACGGGTGTTATTGCACTTATAGGCATTCACATGCATCAAGGCATATGTTGTTTATGTTTAATTTATAGTACATGTGTTGACGATTCTGTGTCAAAATGTTTGTTTTCATTTAGCAAACAATTAAGATTGTTTTGTGTTTTTTTCGTCCATTTATCAAACAAGTAACATTGTTTGCCTTTTCACTAATCAAGATGCAGCCATGTAAAGCTGCTTATATGTATGTGTTGTTATGTGTTACTAATTTTTGTATGTCTTATGTTTGAGGCACAGCTTTTCTCATTTCAGACTCTTACTATCAAAAGTTTTAATATAGATTGTTATGTAAACAGCTGACTATTTGTAAGTGGAGTAGTGGTGAACTGGAGTTGCAGGCTGTTAGAACTTAATTTCATTTATAAGTTTTTTTGGATTAATATTTTTTGGCAAAAACAAAAAAAAAAAAAAAAAAAATTTTCTTCAAAAATTTTTTTCTGCAGTGGGGGGTATAATGTGACATTAGGTCACAGCCTAATTTATAAATATCCTTTTTTAATCAATAATACTAATTCTTTTAATTTTGTAATACATTCTTTTATTTCATCATCTTTCTTTAGCCCCTTAAGCGGTAGCGCAATTTGGACATTCTCCCCCTAAAATCCCTTACCAGCTCCTTAAAAGAGCCCCTTTATTTCGAGAAGTTTCCACCCTTTTTTTTCTGAGAATTCCACGGGTCGTCGGCGTCTTTCATCTCCGCGTGTTTGTTGTGTTTCTCAACCGTAACTTTTAACGCATAATCAATTTTTCGTCTCAACTCGTGATTTTTAGGTAATTTAACTTTAACTTGCACAACATGCACTACAACTTCAATTTTAAGTCTTTGTATCTTATAAAAAGGAAGAGCGCGAAAGACGGAGGGCTTTCGATAATTTGATGTCATAGAATTTGCTGCCCTCCGCTTAACGGAGTTTTAACATTTTTTTGCTCCCACCTCCCTAAGGTGGAGAAGCTTTTTTTTTCTCGAAGATGGCTTCTCTGCGCCATCTTCATTTGATGTTGGGCTTTGTTCGCTGAAAATATCCCATCCTCGTCGCCAGAACTCTCCTGATAAATTCTCCAGCTTTTGAAAGGATGACCCGCTGACCAACTACCGTCAGGGATGGAAATCCCCCGCAGTCATTTTGAACTCCTGTTCCAGTCATCACTAGTTCCACATCCTTGGCATGAGCCATTCCTAAAATGATGTCGTGCCTCAACATGATGAGTTGTCTAGTTTGTTTTTCCTCCAATAAAACAATAGTGATTTTTTTCAAAAAGAACTGGACTGATTCCTTTTTCACTAGCCAAAAAGTTTTTGTTTGTTTCATCCTAAACTCATCTCCGATCCAGGACTGGATATCTTTTTTTTATGGATAAAAAGGTATGTGTTTTGAATATACTTGGTATCTTCTAGAACTGTTTTTGAAGAAGAAGAATTACTATTTTTCTGGGTTAGCCAAACTTCGTAAAATGTACAACTGACTATGTTTCACCCGGCCATTATTTTTTTAGTTTTTCTCTTTCTAAATTGTTATTTTTTTGCAACTTTTTCATTCTTTCTATACCCAACCTTAACAGGGCACTTATATTGACATTTTTTTTGCAATATAATTTTTCAAGCATAGTTGAAAAATTAATGATAAAAATTATTTAAGCGGTTACAAAAATCGTGGAAATTCAATAAAATTAGAATGAGATAATCAAATAAGTTTTATTATGGATGATTGAGGTAACCCTGTCAAACCTGTTTTGGTGTTTTAGTTTCTCCTTCTATGGTAGTGATTCGTTAGATCAGAGGTCGCCAAAGTGGTCTATACAGACCCCCAGGGGTCTATGTAACAATAGTGAGGGTCGATCTGAGCCAGGGGGTCGAATGGGGGTCGATCCGAATCGGAAGGGTCGATTGGGAATCGAAGAAAAAACAGTTCTTAATACGCGAATCACACATACCTAACTGAGTATGTAAAATTTGTGAATTGTTTTTATAATTGACTTAATATCAGTTTCTTTATAAAACATAAATTAATAAACTTATATTTATTCGGGTGAAATAAGTATTTACGTACCAGTGGCACGAAATCTGCACTTCTGGTTTATAAGTCAATGTGAGCTTGTCCAAATGTCACGTGAGACGAGCATAGACATTACAAACGCAAATATCATACGCAGTTTCAGTTATCTTTGCAAACTGTGTTGAATATTTGCAGTGTCATTATTAAAACTTTTATATATATACAGGTCATCTTCAAAAATTGCGCGACGATTTTAAACTGCGCTTTGTTGATTTGGAAAACATTGACATCCCAGGTTGGATTATTGTGCCATTACTGCAATTTTCTGCTCAAATTGAAAACGTGGACATCAACCTGCGAGATGAGCTTGCTGAATTATTATCGGATCTTGAAGCAAAGACGCTGCTTAAAAATTTAACAATAAGCAAATTTTGGACAAATATAAATATAATGCAACAATATGTAAAACTTTACGAAATAGCTCAGTCATTTATGCTAGCATTTCCAAGTACCTATATGGTTGAAGCCGGTTTCAGTCACGTAAATTCAATCTTAACTAAGTACAGAAATAAATAAAATGTGGAGTTTCGAGGGAATTTTAGATTAAAATTGACCAATTTTGAACCCAATATGGTGAACCTTGCAAAAAAACACCAGGCACACCCATCTCATTGATTAAGAAGCAATAAATCTGTAGTTACTTTACTTATTTTTTCATACAACTATTGTTACACAACGTACTATTACTTTAATAAATGTTTAAATCATAAAATAAATGCGCAAACACAGTATCTAATAGAGTTTTATTTTAATTAACAGAAAATTACTTCTATGCCTGTCGATGAAGATTTCGAAAAACTATTTAGGTGTCGATGATCAAAAAAGTTTGGCGACCCATGCCTTAGATTATCGAATTTTGTTTAGATATCAACCTCTAATGTTCATAATTTTTGTCTTCATTTTTCATAGGATGCTAACGTGGCAATGGAATTACTAATTAAGCGTACTAATTACCTTTAGCTTATAAGAATCTTATTTAATGTAAGGTACCACTTGCTAATTTTGTCAAATTTTAAATAAGTTTTGCTACTTTTCAATAAAAAGAAAACTTTGCCAATTTTAGAAGGTGCTAGTTTGGAGAGAGGATCGAAATTTAATTTTTGGATGTTCATATTTACATTTGCTGATCTTTCCGCGTTTGTACTTTGTAATTTTTACGTTTTAGCTAATATATCTATAGTGTAATTGCGCATATTAAAAATTTTAATGGTACTTTCGGTTATCGA